>NC_050443.1:172634401-172918461 GCF_903995425.1 Onychomys torridus
CTGGTAAGTTCGCCTGCAGGAATGCTCTGGGGGGAAATGTAAGGGGAGTGTGCGGGAGATGGAGTGAGGGGGATACTGATAGAGAAACTGCTCCCCTGACCACATCCTCACTTTCGTTGGATCCTGGTGATAGAATCCAGGGCGTTTACTACACGACTGGTACACCCTAGACCACCATTTTTAACGATGGTGACTGTTTTTTTTCCCATGCAGATCCAGCAATTAAATTTCTGCACCCTCAATCTGTGAGAGCCCGTCTTTTCTGTGAAAAGCAAACAATACCTTCTATCCAAAGAGGTTCAAACATGCTCCTTGCTGGGTTGTCTGTATCAGTGAAAGATTAGAAACCTTCTAAGCTAGGTGTGTGCTACATGCTTGTAACTCCAGCATTTGGGAAGTGGAAACAGACGGATCAGGAGCTGAAGGTCATCTTTGGCTACATAGAGAATTCAAAGCTAGCCTGGACTACTTGAGACCTTGTTTCAAAAACCCCAAATAAATCAATTAAAATTTAGAAATCTTCTAAATGTCCTTCAAGGCAAATAAATTCTGCCAAATCCATAGTTGATACATTCTGTGTTTCCCTTAAACTCCTTCCACGTAAATATTAAAGGCATCAGAGGATGGTAATGTCACCAAGACCTATAGGTCAACAGGACAGGGAAATCTAGCAGCGGGATGACAAGCATAATCAATAACTGGAAACTGGAAAGGGACACAAAATATGTCACCACTTCATGAGGAAAACTTTAGAAAATGGGGCCAGCAGGATGGCTTGGGGTTAAAAGTGGTTGCAGTGCAAGTCTGAGCTCATGGGTAGTCCCTTGAACCTAGATGAAGGTGGGAGACCCAATTCACTAAGTCTGAGCTCATGGGTAGTCCCTTGAACCTAGATGAAGGTGGGAGACCCAATTCACTAAGTTGCCCTCTGACCTTTACACACACAGTTCCTCTACACACACTACTCCTCTCAGAATAATAAGAATAAAAGTTTTAAAAAGTCATTTAGAAAATGAAGAAAAATGGGGGTGGGGGAGATTACCCCTCCTTGTACCTCCTATTCCCAAGAAAGAGCCATTGTTGTAGTTAATGCTTTTCTCCCGGGGTGGGGTGGGGGTGGCCTCCCTGCCTCTGGTCCTACCGTAGAAGGTAATGGTGAGAACACACTGCTGGAAGTTCAGGCTCAATGACCGCACTCTGTGATGTGATGAAATGTGACGTGAACGGGACACTCTATGGAAAACACCCTGTCAGTGCAGTCGACGACATCACACAATAAAGGACAGCTACTGTTATCCGAAACTGCCAGCCCCCCACCGTGTTAGCATAGTTGATTGGGAGTGTTTTGCGGTTTCTGAGGGTGTCACGTTCAATAGCTGCTGAACACACTATTTTCTTTGCCATTCTTGTAGATGTGTCGGCTGCTTCCAATTTTACCTTTTTATAAATAGCTCTGCGATAAACACTCCTGTGGATATACTTTTACCTCCCTCATATTTAGATCTTAAGATTACTTCCCAGAAGTGAAATTACTAGGTGAAAAGGCGATAAACATTTTTAGGCCTTGTATGCGTGATGCTTGGTGGCACACAGCAGGTACCATTTCTTCTATGGAACCTCCCCCACCTCCTCAGCTTTCTAGAGCCTCCCTGCCCCCCACCAAGAAGGTTTCATCCTCCCAGGAAATGACACAGGGCTGCTTCCTTCCTCCCACTCCCTGTGGGATAGCGTCGTCTCCTTCGGTTACAGCCTCTCCCCCGTTCTGCCTGAGCAGATTCTCCCATGCCCAACCCTTCTCCCAGCCTTCCCAGGTCAGCACTGAAGTCTTCTGGTGTCTTCTTTGTCACTCAGCACAGGGTGCTGAGACTTAGTCCTCATGCTGCGCTTTTCTTGGGCAAACTGCCTTCCGAGGGCCGATCGAGACTAAGCTAGATATGACTAAGAAGCTCATTAGCTGACTCCTTGGGCAGTGGGAGAGAGTGAAGCGGAACTGACTGTGAAGGACAGGGCCTTTGGCATAGTTTCCTGACAGGAGAGAGGAGGTCACTCAGTTCCTTGGTGTTAGTTTTCGGGGTTATACTTGTCGAATGTTTTGGGCGACGGTGAGCAAGTCACACCGGTTCTAAGAAAAGGAGCCACTTCACAGCAGTGACACACTCCTGTCTTTGTTCAGTTCTAAGATCCAGGGGACAAGAGGTGGGGACGCCACAGGAAGGGAAAGACATACACACTGTAAAGAGCAGAGCAACGATTAAACACAGGGCAGCAGCAGAGACTTGATAGCAATCCAGATCTTGGAGTCCTAACGCGCCCCTTTCCTTCCTCTAAGGTCAAAGCAAGGGTCAGATCTGGATATGTTGGCTTGAAGAAGCTGCACCCTAAAAAACAAAACAAAGGCCGGAGAGATGGCACATCCAGTAAGGGCGCTTGCCACCAACCCTGACAACCTGAATTCAACCCCCAAGAACTCCACATGCGTACTGTGACATGCTTGTGTCCACCCCCACCGGTAAATAAAAATAAAATTCCACTCATTTTTCCCTTTTTTGAATTTTTTACTTCATTGGCAAGCATGCACTACTTTGGCAATGTGCAGCAAACAAGTGAATTACAGGGGAAGGGGGACTGAGGGGGGAATGCATCCTTCCAGGAGGACTGGCGCTTGTGGAGACCCTGGGCTCATCATGGGATTGCTCTGAGCTCTGCACTGTGGACACTCATTAATCCATTCCCTCTATCTGTCTGGCCCACATAGGGATAGGCAAGAGGCCCAGGGGCTCCAACTGAGGAAGCAATGAGCCCATATATACTCAACCGTAAGTCCAGGAGCTCCCTGAAAGTGTTAGCTGAATACGATGTGCGCTGTTTTCCAAAGAGAGACCCAGTGTTGACAAAGGCCTTCCAAGTGCAGGAGGCTGATGAACAAAGCATGTGGCTCAAACAAAGGTCGGAAACCCTCAGAAAACATGGGCTCACTCTGAAGTTAGCTGGAGAAAATAACAAAGAGGATGAGACTCTGCCTTGGGGCTTCAACGTAGCATTCTGCTTCTGCCTTCAGCTACCCTCATCCTGTTCCAAATCAGGAAGGGCCCGGGCAGGACTAGTATGCCATTAGGGCTCTCCTGTCTAAGACACCTCTTCCCCTTCCCCTGAGACCTGGGGCTGTGGATCCTCCTCTTGCCTCTTTCCCAGTGTCTGGGCCTCTGATCTTGTTGCTGCCAACTTGCTGTTTGGGTGCCTCCCCAAGGGCCAGCTGCTCCATGTCTCTCAGCAAGCAATGAATTCCATTCCACCAGCACTGTCTGGCCCGCACCATGTGAGGGACACGCAGACATCAGATAGTCCCTGAGTGTGGCAAGAGTGATAACACTCTGTATCAGGCTGGGGGAGGGGAGAACTGAGCTGTGGCTGCAGCTGTGTGGAGGGGAAGGATCCTTGTACAGGGACGGGGGACGGGGGATGGGGGGGGGGGGGGTTAGATGCGTCTGGATTTGTTCTGATTCCAGACAGGTTCTCACTGTGCAGAGCAGCTTCATCTCAAACTCACAGACACTTGACTGCCTCTGTCTCACAGTCCACTACCATGCCCAGTGGAATTTAGGTTTTTATCTGCATGTCATCAAAGGTTTTGAGACAGAGCAGGTGGGCTCTCTGTTCAAATTCATTCTTAAAACCAAGCCAGAGGATAAGAGATCCAAAAGGCTTAGGAAGTGGGACACAGAATGCTAGCTAGTCCTGTGGGGTCTAAGGAGGAGGTGCTCCAGCTCCGAGCAGCAGCGCTGTGTAATTTATGGGATTCAATTGCAAAAGAAAAATGTCGGGTCCCTTGTACAAGTCTTAAACATTTCAAGATGACAGCATAGGATTAAACCTCTGGAGCGAGCTTTTAGATACAAAACTGTATGGGGCAACAAGCTGTGAGGTGAAGCCAGCCCCGATGACATGACAGAAGAGGGCAGGTCAAAAGACAGATCTACACAGCAGTCCCAGGACCTGGGAAGAGAAGAGACAACACAGCAAGGCCGATGACAGACCTTTGTACCTTACTTCCTAGACTGTCCTACTGCTTACCAGACACCCCTAGAGTAGCCACAACAAGCTCTAACTTGTGAGTATGTCCACACAGCATCCCCCTCTTTCCCTCCAATCCCTAAACTGTTGCTGTAGGGTCTCTATCTAATGGGACTACCATCCATCCAGTCATACTGAAAGCTCCGAAGCCCCTCCCATGGGCGTCACCCATCCCTCGGGTCTTCATCACATCCCTTTGGGCCATTTTCTTTCTAAATCTCTCATCCATGTGGCTTCTTCACAGCTGTGATAACTGCCAAGTTCAAGCAAGTCCTTAGCACTCAAGTCAACTACCTGTAGCAACCCCTGTCCCTCTCCCTAACCTCAGTCTGGATCCCACTTCCACTCTCAAATAAATCCTCCACCCTCCAGGGCTGCTTCTGTTGCATATCGGGTGTGGGTGTAGGTTCACGTGGGTCCGTGGGATCAAGAGATAGAGGCACCTCATGGATGAATTCTCCCAACAGTTTCACTGATGACCCCAAATGCTAATCCACTCAGGTCACTATAGCCCAGCGGATAAGATCCAAATGTCTTAATCCTTCCTAATTTTTAAGAATGGGACAAGGGTTGGGGATTTAGCTCAGTGGTAGAGCGCTTGCCTAGCAAGCGCAAGGCCCTGGGTTCGATCCTCAGCTCAAAAAAAAAAAAAAAAAAAAAAAAGAATGGGACAAGTTTTCACTGAGTACAGTGGCAGAAGGTAAATGGGCAGTATGAAGAGCGGCACCTGCAGCTTAGGGCAATGGCCCTGTAGGGCAGAGTAACAGGACGCCTTCTTACATTAGGATGTGTAGTAATCCAGGCCACTTGAAGGAGGGCAGTCCAGATTGGCTGGTGTGAATCCTAGGACTTTAGTGTGAGCCACCATGAATTTAACTTCGGTCAAGCAATCTCTGCTGGGCAAATCAGGGCAGCACCGGGCCTAAGTGAGTGGGGGTCTCGGGGCTCTAGGCTACAGCTCTGTGGTGCCCTTCCAACCTGGCCTGGCCTTCATCAAGACCTCCAGGGCAGCCTGCAGCTTTGCAGGGAGAAAGCACCACCCAAAATACGTTTTCATGAGCTGAAGAGATGGTGGGTGAAGGCTCAGAACTGGAGTTTGGTCCCGCATGGTGAAAGGAAAGAAAGGTTCCCTTGTAAGTTGACCTCTGACCTCCACACATGCACCCTGACACACATACAGACCAATAAAGTGAAGAAATAGAAATGCAATAAAATACAAACAAAACCATGTATTTAGGGAAGTCAGTGTTGGGTGGGGCTTGGGGATTCCTAAAATCCTGGGAAGCTGGAAATGACAGCTTGATCTTCCATCCCGGTCAGGAAGTGTGTGTGGGGGGACAGAACTGACCAATCAAACGATAAATGAGACCCTGCCTCAATGACAAAAATGATAATAGTAAATACAGTTAACAAATCATAAAGTCAACAACATAAACAAAAATCGAGGAAAGGAAATGAATCAAAGAGAAGACAAAAATAGGGTTCATGCCATCACTGGGGAGGCAAGGACAGGCAGGGAGTCTGCCATGCGCAGCCGAGCGACTCCCTGTCGAGCAAGCACGGAAGGCCTCTTCCTTCCTTTCTCTCTTGTTTTGCAGCAGTCATTTGAGCACCTCCGCGCATAGCGTGCTGGGTTGCTTGGCATTTTGTGTGTCTGTTGTTTTATAGTCTCCTTAACACCAAGTGGATTCTATTCGTTCTCAGAAGCTTGTCTTAGCTCTCATCTCTCGAGACGCTTTCTCTAGGCCCCACCCCAGCCACCCACCATGGGTGAAAAGACACAGACACCCGGAGGCCTGTGACTGGGCCAGGCCTCACCGCTGGAGAGAATCCTGCAGACAGTGAGGCCACCAAGCCCCTCACAGATCTGGCCCCCTGGGGAGCTCCACATTATCTGTGAGGCCCTGGGATGAAATGCTTGTGGGTGGAGACTGCTGATTACAGAGACAGAGCCCTCTGGAAGAAGAGCAGGTTATGGGGGAGCTGCAGCAGATAACCCCAGACAACAAAACCATCTTATGCCATCAGTGTGACCCCACCGTCAGGATTAGGCCAGCATCTCTTGTTTGCTTATTTTGTTTTTTAGACATGGTCTATGTCACTTAGACTGGCCTTGATTTTGTGATACTTTTTTTCATAGCCCTTCCAAAGGCTGGCATCACAGGCCAGCCACTGTATACTCAGGACAGGGCTTTTGACTGAATACAGCTATGACCTGGAAGCAATGCCAGCTATTACTGTTGTTGGGATTGATTGATTGATTTGATCTCAGGAATTGATTTCTGCTTTCTCTTAAAAATCCCATTCCCTTATGTCAGTTGTAAATAACGCCCTCTCTAATGGACAGACTTTTTTTTTTCAAAAGATAACAGTAAAATGGTTGGCAAAGGGCTTGGAGGCAGAGATGCGTTTGCAGCCTACATGTCCTGGTAGCTAACAGAGCGCTCAATAAATACTTGCAGAAGAGACGAATCACACCTAGCCTTCCGGGAATGGGGGCGGGCAGCATGAAGCTCCAGAAAGAATGGCGGGGGTAGACAGCCTGGGATTACACTGATCCACCATAATCCCCCCAAATCCAGAAGCCACCTGGACAAGTTTACTGGACTGAGCCCCTCTGTTGGATCTATGTGGATAGTGCGGCTATTGGGTTCAAGACAGGCTTCCCAGAACAGCTCCTAAATTGGTGTTTTGTTCTTGTTTGTTTGTTTGTTTGAAACATGGTCTCATTAGCTCTGGTGGTATATTCTTATCTACGGAGAGAGACAGAAGAGGGCTGTCACTTCTGAGACAGAATCCATTTGATTCTCCTGCCGTTCCTGTCTCACCCATTCACAACTTCCTCTTGAGATTCTGTTTGTTTACTTTCAGGAACTTTTTGTTAAGGAAGATTAAAACATGACACAAGTGGAGTAAACGTGTTAGAAGCCTCCAGCGTTAAGATGACCAAGCCATGCCCCACTTCGGCTCGTTTCAGACGCTCTCTGCTCCAGGGGTGCCTCGCCGCGGGCCCGGGGTCGGGTTCTAACCGAATTTGCTCCCTCCTCTTCCCGCACAGCGTGGGTCACCTCGGCCTGGTGGCGTTCCTGACAACCCACCGGCAGTCCCGGGTGATGTGTGGTGTGAGTGAGTCTCTCCGCGCTAGGCGCCCCCGAGAGAGGCAGCAGGCGCCCGCCACTTCCTCTTTCTCGCTCTGACTAAGACACCCTCCCTCCATCCTGCTCCAGGGGTGGAGGCGGGTGCCCGCACGCCCCGCCTAGGGGGCGTGGTCAGCGCCGAGGGGCGGGGAAACACCCATATTTGGCCTTATATGGGCAGTCACGTCACAGGACGCGCACTCATTCACATAAAACGCTGCGCGGCCGGCGGAATCCCCGGCTTTCTGGGGCAGCGAGTGGCGGGGCCTGGTGCTGAGATCGCGGGGCGTGAAGAGCGTCGCGCGGCCCCCCGCGCCGGGCACCGTTTGCAAGGCCATAGCCCTGCGGGGTGGCCGCCGGTCCTCGGCCGCCCGCACGCCGGCCTTGGGCAGCTGTGGGGCGCGCAGCGCCGGGCCGCTGGGTGGCAGCGGCATGAAGGTCACGTCGCTCGACGGGCGCCAGCTGCGCAAGATGCTCCGCAAGGAGGCAGAGGCGCGCTGCGTGGTGCTCGACTGCCGGCCCTACCTGGCCTTCGCCGCGTCCAGCGTGCGCGGCTCGCTCAACGTCAACCTCAACTCGGTGGTGCTGCGGCGGGCCCGGGGCGGCGCGGTGTCTGCGCGCTACGTGCTGCCCGACGAGGCGGCGCGCGCCCGGCTGCTGCAGGAGGGCGGCGGCGGCGTGGCGGCGGTAGTCGTGCTGGACCAGGGCAGCCGCCACTGGCAGAAGCTGAGGGAGGAGAGCGCCGCGCGCGTCGTGCTCACCTCGCTGCTGGCCTGCCTGCCCGCCGGCCCGCGGGTCTACTTCCTTAAAGGTGAGCTCGTCCGGGAGCAGAGGGGTCCCTTGCCACCCGCCCTCCTTCCCCTGCACCCTGTGCCGGGACACCGGGGGCCCCAGGGATTCTGGACTGGAGAAAGTCACAACTTGAGGGAGTGTGCACCCCGGGGTTTCACGTGCGCTTGGGAGGTCCTTGCAAACGTCAGCGTCCGGGGCTTCCTTCTCCCCACCCGCCTTTCCTCGAAAGCGTCTGGTAACTTGTCTGTCCTCTGGGCTGGGTGGGCTGGGAAGGTGCTTCGGAGGGCGCGTGCCGGTCTGGCGCCGTTTGCAGACCCACGGGGGTCGGAATCTTTCTTAACAGATCTGGCGCGATCAAACGAGTCGAGACCCTCCCCCGGGAGAGTGGCGCCGCGGTGTCCCCTTTCTTCCCGCCTAGACGATTACAGTACGCTAGGCAGTGTCTTGGTGGGCCTCTTGCCTTTTTGACCCTGGCAAGTCCCGCCCCTTCCTCTCCCTTTATTGCTTTTTATTGTTTTCCTCCAGCCTCCTTCTCCCATCCTAGGCCTTTCTCAAGCTTAATTTGGAGCTGACAGCTTTCCCACCCCTTTCGTCCTCTCTTCCCCAGCAGGGGATTATCGCTGGGACTGCTGCCTCAGTTAGAGCCGGCCAACTGGCCAGCCGGGTTAGGAGAGGTGCCGCAGGGGCTGTGAGATACGGAGGAGATTCTGTGGCCTTTGATTTTAGGCCTTCAAGGGCTGCCTCCAGGCCCGACCATTTCACCTGCTGCGGAGATAACTTTG
This sequence comes from Onychomys torridus, assembly GCF_903995425.1. Classification (NCBI taxonomy): domain Eukaryota; kingdom Metazoa; phylum Chordata; class Mammalia; order Rodentia; family Cricetidae; genus Onychomys; species Onychomys torridus. Next base: position 172,643,184 of record NC_050443.1, read on the forward strand.
GCTTCCGGTTGTGGGTGGGTGAATTACTCTCAAACCCCACATCATTGATTTCTGGGTCATTTCCTGTGACTGCTCTTGCCGCCTAACCTCAAAAGTGTGGGAACCCTGGCCTGGGTGCAGAGGTGAACTCGGATAGGGCCCCAGAATTCTTCTGACTGAACAGCTTGTGCCAGAACATGTGGTTCAGAATTCAGGTGTAGTGAGCTAGGACCCTGTTTCAAAGCCATGCAACTTGGAATTTCACATACTGCAGGCCAGGAAGATTCCAGAGGCTTGTGAGGAGCTCCCTATCTATTAGCACCTCTTGCTAACTGTCCCTTGTTGATCCCATTGGGAGATAACAGGAGAGGATGACAGCTGCAAGGTGTGGAGGTGGCCTTCTCTAAGCTCTGCAGCAGTCTCTCACTTTTTAAAAATGAAGTAACATATATCCAGGTGAAAATGAATAGCACAAAGTGTGTATAAGGAAATGTCAGTACTCAGACCCTAAAACCTAGTTCCTCTCCCCAGAAACAATACCAGTGATTTCTTGTCAGCCTTTAGATAATTCCTCTTATGGATAGATTTTAAACAAATGGAATCCTTCTAGTTCTCAATTCTGCCCCTTTCACCCAACTGGAGACATCCCATGTTGCTTCATGATAGTGCTTGGTGATGAACACTCGGTTGCTTCCAGCCTGGCTGTGTGAAGGAAAGGGTAGATGTCCTTGTAAGGTGCTCTGGCATGTGCAGTCTCATCTTTCCTTCAAACCATGAAAACTCCAAATTCAAAAGTGATGTGCATTTGGGATTTCAGTAGAAATTGCTACCCTTAAAACACTGCCGAAGTTCACACTGTTGCAGAGGAGAATTCCTTTATCTTAAATAGCCCATGTCCAGATGGACACTCGGGCTTTGACCTGGTGGCATACAGATGTTGGTGCCAGGCCTTTTGCACTTCCTACAGCCTCCTCTCCCACTGAAATGAAGACCAATTGGGTAGCCGGTGCTTATTTATATATAGTGCTGTGTGCCGCCTCTTCCTCTGGCAGCACAGTGATCATTGGAAGTAAACTCACTCTGGAAAAGGTTGAAGCAGCCTTAGGAATTGCTAGAACTCTTGCAATTTGAATGAGACACAAATGAGACACCACAGAAGAATGTCTGTCTCCACACCTCCGATGGGAGTGGGTGGAGGGCAGAGACCTAATCTCCTGACCCCAGTTTGAAGAGGCAAGCCCTGTTTATCTGTCCTTCAGCTACACTGAGACACTTCGCCTGTTTCATTTTGTTAACTGGCAAGCAGTCTCCGGCCCTAACCAGCACCTCTCTCTGCCTTCCTGCCTGCCAGCTCTTAAACGATCTATTTAAGGCCTAGAGATGAGGTGGCCTGAAGGCTTCTCTTCCCAAAGCTTTGTCCTCAAGTTTGGGAGTGCCTGGGCTATTCTTTCTCCAGATGCCCACAAACCTGTCATTTTGTTTCTTGGAACCCAAACTGTTGAACCCAGACCTGGCCTTGTGATTTACTGACTAGGAAATGCAACCCCAGCCCCGCTCCCCAGGCTATGATGGTTAGTGTAAATCTGTAACATTCCCTCTGCCTCCTACAAGGGAAGGGGGCTGCCTAGGGAAGCTAAGCCACCAAAGCCTTCACCTCTACTCCCTTCCCCTTCTTCATGACAGAGAACACAACCATTTGTGGAGGACCAGAAGTTTCTCCAGAGAGCCAGTGGGCTCTTTGTCTAGTGACCCCAGGGGAGATTTGGGAGTACTAAATGGGGGCAGGGGCAGGGGCAGAAGCAGAGAGGAAGCCAGAATGACAAGATGACTCATTCTAGGAATTGGCTGCAGCTCCTGGGAGGGAGTTGGAGCCTGCCATGCAATCCATTAACCATTTGCTGACTGCAGGAGTGAGCCCCCACTGTCGGGCTATCTAGTACCAAAAGAGGAAGCCAAAGGAAGCTTCTATGAAAGGCCCTGCCCCAGGGTGCTTACATACCTGATGATTTGACACCAAGTGAACCCTTGAGGCTAGTGAACCCTTGGGTTTTCTGGAGGCTCTCAGCCGTACCTCAGGTTGCTGGTTGTGAAACAGAAGGTCCCTAAGCAAGAACGTGTCCACCTACAATGCCTTGGCTTTCCATGGGCCCCCAGGCCAGATTCGCCGGTTCTTCCCCACTAATCCGGAGACCATTGATGTGGGTGCATTTCTGTTACCTGGTCATTTTTACTACTATTACTACTACTACTACTACTACTTCTTCTTCTTCTTCTTCTTCTTCTTCTTCTTCTTCTTCTTCTTCTTCTTCTTCTTCTTCTTCTCCTCCTCCTCCTCCTCCTCCTCCTCCTCCTCCTCCTTCTTCTCCTTCTTCTTCTCCTCCTCCTCCTCCTCCTCCTCCTCCTCCTCCTCCTCCTCCTCCTTCTTCTTCTTCTTCTTCTTTCTTCTTGTCTTGCTGTATAGCCCAGGCTGGCCTTCAACTCATAACCCTCCTAATTCAGTCTCCAACTGCTAAGAATATAGGCATGTGCTACCATCCTCAGCTTTAGAGGACACCTTTTAGCCTCAAGTGAACCTTCTGGAGGAACTGAAATGTAATACCTGCATCCTTACATGCCCAGAAGTCTGCCTGCATTCTTCCATTTGGTTTAGAATGTATTCACTTGATTTATGACTAAGTTGGACCTACAGAAGGGCTTGTCTGGGACCTTAGGACCTTAGGAGTGAGAAAGGGCATGCTTCTCTGAATGGGAGAGGATACAGCTATGCTTTTGCCTAGAGCAAATGGGCCAGGGGAAAAAACAGTTAAGGAGTCTCATACTCACATCTTTGTTTTAGGTAAACAGGAAAAAAATTGCTTTTGTTTTCTGAGAGGATATGGTTAATATTTACCAGATGCCAGATAAGCTGCTTCTGATAGACACAAAAAGTTAGTCATTGTCCCTCATTGAGAGACCTCTAAAAACTTTATTATTTCTTTATGTGTGTATGTGTGGCTGTATGTGTACCGTGTATGTATAGGAACCCAAAGAGGTCAGAATAAGGTGCTAGACCTCCCCACCCACCCACCCACCCCCAACTTGAATTGCAGGTGTTGTGAGATGCCATGTAGGTGTTGCAAACTGAACCCCAGGTTCTCTGCAAGAGCAATAAGTGCTCTTAACTGCTGAGCTATCCATCTCTCTAGCCCCAAATGACAAAATTGTAGATGTGTGTGGGTAGGGGGGTGGGAGGGGTGTGGGAGTAAAGTCCATTTTTTTTAATTCTAAAATAAATTACATTTATTTACTTACATTTTTTTTTTATTGAGCGTGCATGTGTCGGAGTGCACATGTGGAGCCCAGAGGATGACTTGCAGGAATTGATTCTCTCACTGTGTTACATGGTTCTCGGATGGAGTCGGGTGGTCAGGTCTGGTGGCAGGTGGCTTTACGCACTGGGCCAGCTCACTTGCTCTTGTTCGTTTTTTATTTCTCAGAAGTTGTTACTTCAGCAGGCTTGTGTGTGCTAACTGTCACACAGTCGGGGTGGATGTTTTCTGACAGTCCGAGAGCCCAGTGTCAGTTTCCTGTCTCACCTCTGTTTGTTCATTTGTTTTTAAAGGGGGATATGAGACTTTCTACTCACAATATCCTGATTGCTGTGTGGATGTGAAGCCCATTTCCCAAGAGAAGATGGAAAGTGAGAGAGGCCTCCTCAGCCAGTGTGGAAAGCCCGTTCTTAGTGTCACCTACAGACCAGCCTATGACCAGGTATGTGGGTCCCTGATCCTGCCTTTGTGCCTCCTCAGCACCCTGACTCAGCTTGATTCTTCGTGATACTGTTCTTCAGAGCGCTGCTGTGGCTTGCCCACGGGGTCCCATTGTAGAGTTAGTGGGCAGTCTTCCAGTACACACACAGCTAACTATGTTCCGGGGGCCACAGGATGCTGGGCAGCTTCTGGAGAAAAGAGGAAGTGAGAGGGGAACATTGTTATTAGCTGCCATGGGCAGTTCAGGGAAGCTTGCAAATACTGGTTTAAATTTCCCTGAAGACATTCAGAGCTGACTTTCAGGCTTCCTGTATTGTTTGTTTGTTTATGGCTGTTGTTTTATTTGATATGTGTGACTTTTTTGCCTGTATATATGTATGTGCACCACATGCATGCCTGCAAAGGTCGGAAACTAGACATGCAGAGGGTTAGGAGCTGCCACGGGGTGCTGGGAATCAAGAACAAATGCTCTTAGCTGCCACGCAATCTCTCCAGCCCCATTCTCTCTTGTTTTTTTGGGATAGGCTTGCTGTGTAGCCCAGGGTAGCCTTGACTTAGGATCCTCCTCCCTGAACCTCCCAAAGACTGGGGTTGTAGGCTTGTGCCTCTGTCCTTGGCTGTCTCCTGAAGGTTTCTGGTGTTATTTTCATAGATTCTGGTAACAGAGGAAATGGAGATACTTTTTTTTTTGAGCTGAGGATCGAACCCAGGGCCTTGTGCTTGCTAGGCAAACGCTCTACCACTGAGCTAAATCCCCAACCCCCAGGAAATGGAGGTACTAGAAAGCTAGATGTTTCTGTAAGCATATGGGTTTGGTTGTTGTTGTTGTTGTTTTTCCTTTAAAAATGGTATACTTTGCACAACTCACTGACAGGAAGCTGGGTACCTATAAAATGATGAGGGAGTATGGGGAAAAAGCAGGCAAAAGTCCAGGCCTGACAGAAACCAGAGCTCAGACCTCGCCTTGCAGTCTCACAGAGGGCAAGGCACTTCTCATAGGCCAGTGGGGGGTCTGACCATATCACTCCTGCCGCTGGTCCACAGCAGCCCCAGGCTTAGGCAGCGGCTCTTCAATTCCCTGCTCCAGTTCCTCCTAGAACCTTCTGCCCTTTGGCCTACACATATGACTTGGAAGCAGTTTTTCAGTCTTTCCCTCAAAACAAATTTTCCCTCAATAGCAAAGCCTAATAAAGAGCCTTCTAGATATGGCTGAAAATGTAAGCTCCCTGCCCTGGGAAAAGCTCAGCCCCTGGAGACAGAGTTCTAAATACAAGCAGGTGGCCTTGCTTCTAATGGGATTCATGGTCATTGGAAGCCTCTTAACCTGGCCAGATGCCAGAGTCGTGGGTTCTATTTGTTTTCTTTCAAAAACAACCAGCATGTGGGATGAACCTGCAGCCACAGTGTGTGTTTAAGCTGGACACCTACGTGTGTGTGTGTGTGTGTGTGTGTGTGTGTGTGTGTGTGTGTGTGTGTTTGTGTTGGGATTGTGTCCGGCCACTTTCTCAGAAAGTGGAAGAGAAGTAGGAATTGGCAGCAGGTTGTGAACGCTCTGCAGACCTTTGGCCCACTGAGGTGGGGTGCTCTGGTGTGTCTTCAGCATGCACCTAGGGATCCCCATACACTGAGAGGCCGAGTGAAGCTGGCATAGCCTCTGAGTCTTCTGACAGCTTTGGTGTCTTCCTCTTGAGTTGATCAGAAGATTCGGAAAAGGAGAGAAAGAGAATTTCAGAGGTGTGATGGGCCAAGCTGCAGGGGAAATTGGATGGCATCTCAGGCTGGTGTATCAGCATTTTCCAGGCACTGAGAGGTTTTAGGCAGTGTCCAGCCTGCTTCTCTGGGGGGGGGGGGTGGCTATTGGTGCCATGGGGCAAGGGGGGTAGGGTGGGGCTGTAGCTGATCGAAGGTAGGATGGAATTAGACTTGAGCCTCTGACCTCTTTCTCAAGAAGGGTCTACCATCTCTACCATTTTTCTAGTTTCTAACCAGTGAGGCGCTTGGACTGGGCTGGGTTGGGCTGGGCACAGGGGACAATCTGCCCTCAGGCCAAGACCAGAGCTGTTGGGATTGCTGTCAGGATCCGCCCGGTGTCTTCCCCACGGAGAGAAGCTGGGTTCTATTTACTCGTTTTCAGCTGGATGAAGATGGCAGCGGCATATATACAAGTTGATAATGCAGCCACTATTCCTGTATGTCTTACCAATTATCCCAGGAGGATAGAAATTATCCCCAGTTTTCATTCAGGGCTTAGAGAAGCTGCCCGAGGTCCTCTCTGTGAGAAGCGAGGACTCCACCCAGAGTGCTTTTTACTAGAGAATTTCTAGAGAAATGCAAGAAAGAAGGGAAGTATTTTCTTCCTATTTTTACCTGAAATACTGAAATCTAAGCTGGGTACACCCCCATAATACCAGCACTGTCAGGATAAGGCACAAGGATTGCTGTAAGTTCAAAGACAGCCTGAGCTACACACACAGTGAGTGCCATCCAGGCCAGCCTGGCACATGCAGAGACCGTGTGTCAGGGAGGGGTAAAACAGAGTTAGCCCTGTTTCCTCATTCTGAGCTGCAAAACAAGACTCAGAAGACCTGCCGCTCATGCTGAACACACAGTTCTCAGTCCTGGCTCTCCCTCTGACTGTCCCTGACACAATTTCATCCCATTGGAGCCTCTAGTAACTGTCTGTAAAATGGCATTATTACTATCTTACAGGTCAGTTTGAAGATTAGAATATAGGTATCTCAAGCCGTGGAAATTGTAGGTGCTAATAAAAATGCTGGTTGTAGATGTGTAACTCAGTTGGTAGAGTGCTTGGCTTCCAAACACCGAAGCCCTGGATTCAGTCTCTAGTACCACATAAACTGGGTATGGAGGTGCATGCCTTTAAAAATGCCAGCATTGGGAGTCAGAGGCAGGAATATCAGATTACACCCTGTGCCCAGCCCAGCTATGTATAGTTTGAGGCCAGCCTGAGCTACGTGGGATCCCATCTCAAAAAGTGTGTGTGTGTGTGTGTGTGTGTCTGTGTGTGTGTGTGTTCCCATGCTGGTTACATAAATTCTCTTACTTTCTTCTATGTAGTTAAATTGACTTTTGTTAAACATCTTGAGTGCTGGGTGGGTTTAGACGTGCTTGCTGCTGACCCCTACCCTCATCTCTTGGTCCTTTACCTTTTTCCTTACTATGGGTCTGGCTAAGAATTTCCACCTACCCCTTTTCTGGGGCAGGAAATGGGGGGCTCCAACAGTCACTGGCCTTCGCTTGGCACCTTAGAACCCTGTAAATGTGCAGATTACTAAATCTGTCTAGCCCAGAGCTCCATTTCAGTTTCACTTAGGGGGTAGGTGCTCTTTGGCTCTGCCTTTGTAGGGAGCTTCCGAGCTAGAAGCCTGCGGCGTGGGTGATGACCTCAGCTTCCAACTCCTACACTCCATGTGAAGGTCAGGGTGGGGAAGCCCCTCTGCTGTGGTCTAACAGCTCTTCTGAGTCTAGATTCTGAGTAGGTAGATTCTAAGAAACATACTTTTTTTGCGGGGGTGGGGGTGGGTGGGAGGTGGGGTGGGGTGGGGGATGGTACTTTTACCATCCCTAAAATGTAGATCAACAGTGTGTCAGGGTTTATGCAGTACATGATATAAAACGCTGTAAAGGAGGAGACTTTGTCAAACTCTTTTCCATGTTAGCTGTGGATTAAGAAGCTGCCCAGCAGGGACAATGCCTTTCCCTGGTTGTCTCGGGAGAGTTCAAACTTAAACAAGAGCCCTTTCAGTTCTGACCACTTCCCACCTGGGAAGGCTGCTAGGACTTCTAACCTCCTCGATCATGCAAAAAATGAAACTCTGGTCCCTGTGAGTTTTGCTGTCACAGAGTCACAAGGGTAGAGGGTTTGCTGGGATGGAGGTGCCACCTACACCTTTGGCTGACTTGCCCTGGCTCTGAACTCTCTACCTGGGAACCAGAAAGGGAACCTCCCACCTTACGAAACAGATAGGTCAGGGTTGTTGTTTTTTCTTCTCCCAAATGAGCAAGCTAATCCAATATTTCCTGGTTGTCCTTTGTTCCTGCTTCTAGGGTGGCCCCGTTGAAATCCTTCCCTTCCTCTACCTTGGAAGTGCCTACCATGCATCCAAGTGCGAGTTCCTCGCCAACCTGCACATCACAGCCCTGCTGAATGTTTCCCGCCGGGCCTCCGAGGCCTGCACCACCCACCTACACTACAAATGGATCCCTGTGGAGGACAGCCACACCGCTGACATTAGCTCCCACTTTCAAGAAGCAATAGAGTTTATCGGTAGGTTTGGCCAACCCCCGTCCGTTGTTTTGGAGTGGAATATATATTCTTATCTTTTGATATCTTGGTATGGTTACCTTCTTGGAGAGAAAGGAATCTGTTTTTGAAAATGGCAGCTTCTGTAGCTCTGGGTGGCCTCAAATTTGCTACGCAATCAAGAATGACTTTGAAGCCCTGATTTTCTTCCACCTGCCAACTGGTGGGATCAGGAACCTACCACTGTACCAGAAAAGTGTCCTGTGTATGCAGCCCAAAGACTTGGGACCAAGAACAGGAGCGTTAGCCATCTCAAAGGCAAGGGGAGGACTGAGTTCCTATGATTAAGAGTTTTAGTTTCCGAGATAAATGAATTAATATCATTGCATGGCGGTGCTTTGCTGCTCTGGTTATTGTTTCAACCAGTCGGGAGCAGGGTGCGTGCGTGTGTGCGTGTGTATGATGTTCCACAGGAGGGGATCAGGGGGCGAGCCTCCTTCTACGTAGGTTAGGCTATTTTTAAAGCAAACAGAAGGCTGGAGGGAGCACTTCTTACGCACCAAGCCTCCAGGGCCCGGCTGCTTTGCACAGTTCTGGCAAATGGCTTTGGAGGCAATTTATTTTGCATTTTCAGCTAACTCTGGATTACAAAGATAGTGCTGGACTCCAGCCCCACGCCTTGTGCACAGAAAACCTGACATCTTTTGCATCCCTGAAGCCCAGTGAGGTAGTTGTCATTTTCCAAGCCTGAGGACTGAGGCCTCTCGTCCCTCTGCCCAGAGAGCCTGGGCCCTCAGGTGTTTTGTTACTCAGTGTTCCTCGGTTGCCCTCACATTCTGGGTCTCTTTCCCCCGTTGTGTTTAGCCTGACTTTTCTGTTTCGAATGTACAAACACACTCATGATCCTGACCTCTTCCTTCTTTCTCTTTAACATGCAGAGTTGTTGGGATTGAGACATCATCTTCCTATGTCTTGTTAAAGGCAGGTGTTAGGCACAAGGGTGATTACTTAGTGCAAGCAGCAATTAAGGGCCCCCTCAAGCCACGTGGAAAGGCCTGCTCACCACACACAGTGTCATAAGAAGTCTTGACAAACTCACCAGAGAGAGGCACAGGCTGCGGCTTTCCTTGTCACCTGAGCCACTAGGCTGAGAAGCAGCCAAGGTGGTGGGTTCTGGGTGGGACACTTGGCTTTTCATGCCCTTGGGAAGGCTCTGCCCTCCTCAGCTGTTCCTTAATTACCTGGATAGCTGTAGAATGAGGTCATGCAACCTGCCCCTGTCCAGTTCTGGGAAACCTCCCTCCACATCCGGTGTGTATGTTGTGTCTGTTTGTGGACACACTCCTACAGTCCCGTTTCAAAAGCACCTGATGTTTTTTAAACCCAGACACATCCTCTGCTAATAAGCACTGGCCCTTTCTAAGGGAGGAGGATGCTGTGGTTGGCAAGAGCCTGAGGTTTGGAAAGCGTTTCTGAAACAGTGCATTCCATATCCTTTTGGTGCTTGAATGTGCCATTGGCCCCAAATGCTCACAGCCAGTGGAGGAGCAAGGGAAAACTCTGTAATTGCCCTCAACCCCATAATCCCAAGGATAGGGACAAGGGGGCGTGTCTCGCCTTTGAACTGACTTACAGGGACTCTTGTTGGGGGCCGGCTCTTTATGATTCCTTTTGGATCGATGAGTTGCGGTACCTCCAGGGATCTTCTGGGCATGCTCTGGAGTTTTGTTGTCCAGATCTCAAAGGTTCCTCCCTGACCCCTTAGAAATTTGATCTTTGAAACAGAGCCCTTCTCAGACTTCCGGAACTTTAAGCACATGGTGGAAGGTAGTAAGAGGAGTGACATTTTCCTTCACTTTTTTTTTTTAATACTATGGATTTCCACAGTACCAGTTATAGCTACATCTAACTTCCTGTGAGGTAATTAATTACGTCCTCACTATCAAGAGGGAATTGGCAAGACCTTTTGGGTGATTTTGATTTGATATGTGTTCACCTGTAGCCTTTCCTGTTTTTAGCAGTTGTTTTGCTGGAAAGAGTAGAGCAGGGACAGAGGGACTCTTCTCTCTCTCTCTCTCTCTCTCTCTCTCTCTCTCACACACACACACACACACACACACACACACACACACACACTCTGTCATAGTAAGCAGAAGAATGCTAACTGATGGTGGGAACTTTACAGCAGTGACTCCCATTGTTGAGCAAGATGGAGTTTGCAAACGCCATTTATGTCCTCCGTCTAGTAAGCGTCACTGAGCCAGGACTATAATTAGTGGCCAGGCACTGTTTGTTGTGTGTTTGGTGATGAGAACCCTGGAACCTCACCAAGCATCCCGCCCTGTCACAGCAAGACAGTGTGCTCAGGGAATCCAGCAGACCTCTTCCAGGATAGGGCTTATGTCGTCACCATTAATGTCAGAACTGGAGAGGCTAAGTTGTTTGTCCAGGTCAATCTTTGAGCCTCGAACACCCAGGAAATTACATATACCCCATAAAAATACATATGATTTTGAGGATTTTCTGGTGCCCCTTTGAATCTGATCTAGAACACCAGTTAAGATGCTGTCTCTAGACAGGACGTTTCCAGTCTGTCACTTTCAGAAAGGATCTGGGCAATTGTCCTGGGAAACAGTTTCACAGATTAAAGTCCTACATGGGGACATGTGTCATTGGAATTTCGTAGCCCAAGCTGGTCTTGAACTTGTGGTCCACCCATTCATCTCTCAGATGTTGGGAATATAGACTGTAGGTATAAACCCTGCTGGGCTTGAGGACCATGGCCCTTGAACTTGTGCAGTGGAGGACCACTAGGTCACGGAGGTTGTCCTGTGTGTCCTGCATTTGGTCCTGCCTTTAGAGTCCAGTTCTGACCTACTGCCTTTATGCTTCCTTCCAGACTGTGTCAAGGAAGAAGGAGGCAAGGTCCTCGTCCACTGTGAGGCTGGGGTCTCCCGGTCACCCACCATCTGCATGGCGTACCTCATGAAGACCAAGCAGTTCCGCCTGAAGGAGGCCTTCGACTACGTCAGGCAGAGGAGGAGCGTGGTCTCTCCCAACTTTGGCTTCATGGGACAGCTTCTTCAGTATGAATCTGAGATCTTGCCTTCCACACCCACCCCCCAGCCTCCGTCCCGCCAAGGGGAGGCAGCCAGCTCCTCCTTTATAGACCACTTACAGACACTGAGCCCTGATATGCAGGGTGCCTACTGCACATTTCCTACCTCAGCGCTGGCACCAGTGCCCACCCACTCCACAGTCGCAGAGCTCCACAGGAGCCCTGTGGCCACAGCCACGTCCTGCTGAGACTGGGATCAGCTCCCAGGGAATCTCCAAGAGCAACTGTGATTTTTGTTTTTTTTTTTTAACTCGAGGACATTTCAAACCCGTGCAATACTGAAGACCTCTCTCTGTCCCGCTGCCCCAGTGAGATGGTGGTGGTCACCAGGCTTGCAGGCGCACTTCAGACTGACCCCGAGGACAGCTTCTCGGACCGTAGGAAGGCCAAGCCATGACTCCGGCACAGCCCGTGCTGGTTACTGTACTTCCAGAACCCTGCCCACTCAGGACCTCCCCATCCTTGCACCTCAAGAAGCTCGCCTTTTCATTTCAAGCATAAGGCAATAAATACCCGCAGCAGAGTGGGAGTGAGATGCCACTGGACCAGGGGAGAAGGCAGAGACAAGCCAGTTCATTTAGAAGGAAGCACAATTTTCACTCTGTTTTTTGAACTTTGGCAAATTTTGTCTGTCTCTGTCACTTCAAGGAATAAGCTGGTCACCACCCAGTCAGAAAAGTTACCCCTGCTAGATCCGTCAAGGCAGAAGAACCTGACAATCTGAACCCAGAAGTGTTTTTGAGATTCTGTCTTGGGTCCCATGAGAGCTACTGGCTGAAGGAGGAGATGCTGAGCCATCCGGTTTTCTTTGTCACCAAGGGTTCCTCCATGACCTTGGACTCCAGCAGGATTCTTATGCGTACTTGAACCTGTCCCATTGTATCTCTCTTTCAAACAACTCTGGTATCATTCAAAGAGTTTTGGGACCCTAGACCAAAAGTCACTCCTTTGAGGAAGTGACAGGAAGTACCCCAGAAAAGGGGTGTGCACTGTGTTCTGGGTCAGTGGTAGTGACAGTCCTTACTTAGCTTAGCGTCCTTCTGTGTGTCGATGTGTTGTCCATTGTGACACTTGTTCCCCTCCCTGCCCCTGGGGGGGTTGTCTTCAAACTACTGATTCTGGGATTTGCATCTTTTACAATGTGGTACTACTTATGTTCTTTGATAGGTTATTTCTCCAGGGGAAAGGCAATAAGTCCCCCAAACCCCATGTGAATGTGAAGAAAAGCAGTATGTTGCCTGTTGTTGTTTTTTTACATAGTGCAAAATAAAAATAACATAAAGTAAAAAGTACTTGTTCCTGTTAGTGATGACTTGGGATAGGAAGGAGTCCTTTTGAGCAGGGACTTAAAGCGTGCCTTGCTGTTTTCTGTGTTTATTTTTAAATTTTTGTTTTATACATGTGGGTGTTTGGCCTCTACACCACATGCGCACCTCATACCTGCAGAGGCCAGAAGAGGGTGTCACATTCCCTAGAACTGGAGGTAGAGATAGTTGTGAACTGCCATGTGGGTACTGGAAATCAAATCCAGGTCCTCTGGAAGAGCAGCCAGTGTGCACTTCACTGTTTGAGCATCTCTCCAGCTCCATTTTATCCAAATGAACGGTAGGGTGGGGTATCGTGGATGGGAAGCACTGTGTTTGCTCTTGACTCTGATTTTAGCCAGGACATAGAATGTTGCTAGAAAAGCCCTCAAGGTGGCCAGACCTCCCACCTCAGCTCTCTCCTTAACAGTCTGCTTTAACTTCTGGTTCCCCAGCCCTGAAGCGGACTGAAAGGAGTTAGATGCTCTTCAGAGGTCCTGGAAATGCACAGCCCTTTTTCCAGAAAACCCACGTGCCAGGCTTGGGGCCAGCCTCCCTCTGCCCTGCCTGGCACACGACAGACTCAGGAAAGGCTGGCTAGAGATAGTTGAGGGATAGAGGTTCCCCTTAATGGCCTGCCTCCCTCTTTTTACCCTTATAACTAGTTCTCCCAGATAACTCCCTCTGGAGTTCCTAGGTAAATCCCGCAGTGAGTGGGTTTCAATCCAAGTGAAGCTCCATGTGCCTCCTGAGTCATTCCCTGTGCGTAAGTGGAGGAAGGAAAAAGCAGAATCAACTGTGTGGCTGGTACAGACTAAGTTGCAGAGTCAGGGCATGGTCCCTAACTCGGGCCAACAGGAAAATGACTGGCTTTTATGCCGTCCCACTCAGCTGATGCTTCCAGCCAAACCTCTCACTTCAGAAGGGCCCAAAGAGCTCTCCAGCTACCCCAGTGTGCACTTTGCTGGCAAATAGCAAGGCAGCAGCAGAGTAGCCCAGCTTTCCCCAAACACAGCATCCTAAGCTGTATGAGACCTTGCTGTCTTCCTTTAAGGAAAGACCCCAAATCAAGGTCCACAGGCTCCTGAGAAAGCCCACAGATGGGAAGGCCACCCAGACCAAGAAGACCCAATCACTTTGAGTCACTCCCTTACCACACCCAAGTAAGTCTTCCTCTGTGTAGAGCAATGGACAGGGAGGAAGTCCTCACCTCCCACTAACTCCTGTTTGGAAGCTAATCTGCAACCAGACTGAGGCTTGGCTTGCCTGATTCATGACACCCTCCAAGTCCCACATCCCTGAAGCCTCTGCTGAGCCCTGGAGTATCCCCTGGAAGCACTGCAGTTTCGTCCAGGTGCCAAGTGGCTAGAGGACCTGGTAGGACAGCTGGGAGTCGGAAGCCAGCTGCAGGCTGGACTGCTGTGCTAAGCCACACCCCACTCGCTGTCACTTGCTTTATTACATTAAAGTCTGCCCCTACAGGGTGAGTAAGTCCTCTAAACCTGGCATATGAGGATTGCTCATAAGCCCCGTGAGTCCTGGTGGGGCAGAGGAGGGAGGCCAAGTGAAGTCCCACAGCTGGGGTAGGCGCTGGGACTGTCTCTACGCCTGCTAGTCTGTTGTTCACACCTCCATTTCTGCCCGGACCAACTTCACTCTGGTGTCCAGCACCAGGTGAAGGATTCAAGCTAGTGTTATTGTCAGTTAAACTCCAGGGTTTAAGAACCACGCTCTGTCGGCCTCCAGCATTGTCTTATGTGAAGACGCATCTGAGTCTGAGAGGATAGGATGTTAATTTCCCAACTACAGGTATGCACAAACCTCTCAGGTTCACCCTAATTTCTGAGCTGGGCATTATGGGAGGGTGATATTACACAAGTACCCAGAGTGTGTCTGGAGCCCTATGCATCCATGGCAAGGACCCTAAGGAAATGTCTCCCCAACTTCAACAGCCTGAACAGTGGTACCTGTCTGAACTCCTAGTAATTCATCTTCTGAGCGTCCTGAAACTCATCACTGCCTGTCTCTCTCTCTTAGGCTATGTGGCAGTTCAGAACTAAGCTTTTAACCTACAGGAAACAATGACATGCTTTGCTTTTAGTTCAGTCTTTCATTTTTGTTTTGTGACAGAATGTGCTATGTAGCCCAGACTGGCCTCAGACTCAGTCCACCTTCCTGGATTTTCTGAGTGTGGAGGTCAGGGAACACACCACCATGCCCAGTGCAGAGATGATCAGGGAGCACACCACCTTGCCTAGCACAGAGAATGTATTCTTGTTATCCACTCGACCTCATTTCCATAAAAAATTCCCAATTTTCTTTTTTTTTAACTTCCACTTTCTGAGACTTAAAGCAACCACAAACCCTTTAAACCCCATTTAAAGACTAAATACACCATTTAGGGAAAGAGGTGGGGAATACATATGGCTTGTATGTGCTATCATTTGAACTTGCAATGTCCCCACCCCCCACCCTCCACAGGGTGTTTCAAATGTGTATTCCCAAGGTAGTGGATATATTCCAGGCAGCTGTGGAACCTTTAGGAGATTGAGTCTGATTGTTTGAAATAGATCCCTCAGGGTGGGCTTTTGGGCGCTCTGCCCTCTGGGTCCTGTCAGTTCTCTACTTCCTGGTCCTCCCTACTTCCTCCTCAAGAACTGAGTTGATGCATCATCCCTTCCTCTGCCCTGGTTTCCCCGTGTGATGGACTGAAACCATGAAGCAAAGTAAATCTTTCATCCCTTAAGGTCTGCCAGGTATTCTGGTTCCAGAACACAGAAATAATGGATGCTCTGTTCTCTCTCCGAAGGATTCAATGGTGGGACTGGCTTCCTTGGTGACTTGGCCAAGTTCTCTAGAGCAAGATCAAAATAATGTAAATATATTACCTAAAAGGTACTTATTAGATGAGTTTACATTGATAATGGCAGAGTAGTCCAATAGGAGCTGTCTTAGGGTTTCTATTGCTGGGATGAAACACCATGACCCAAAGCAAGTTGGAGAAGAAAGGGTTTATTTCAGCTTACACTTCCACACTGTGTAGCCCATCACTGAAGGAAGTCAGGACAGGAACTCAAACAGGGCAGGAACCTGAGGCAGGAGCTGATGCAGAGGCCATGGAAGGTGCTGCTTACTGGCTTGCTCACCACAGCTTGCTCAGCTTGCTTTCTTATAGAACCCAGGAACTCCAGCCCATGGGTGGCACCACAACAGACTGGGCCCTCCTCTATCAATCACTAATTAAGAAAATGCCTTACCTTGGGATCTTATGGAGGAATTTTGTCAATTGAGGTCCTCCCCCCCTCCCGACCCCCAACTCTATCTTATGTTGAGTTGACACAAAACTAGCCAACACAGTGGCCAGTTTAGGGATGAATGTTATATGGACATTTCCTGAGTTTTCTTATGAGACATGGAAGCATGGACCATTTAACTGGACATCATGGAAGGCAAGTTGCTGACCACTTCTAGCTGGAACTGGCTTATGGAGGGCCCCTGGTCATTGGATCTGAGTAGACAGGTCTCTGAACTGAAAGAAACCAATTGGTCCCAAGGTGGACACCTGACTCAAAATCAGCTCACCCATAGGCTGATAAGAGACCAGTGAGTAGTGTGGTACCATGGGCTCTGATTAATGATAGAGCAGTTACGACTCAAATTCTGTCTCTGTCACTCACCATCAGTATGGAGATGGACCAATTATTTCATTTCTCTATGTCCAAAAGGGGTTTCGTTTTTATTTTTGTTTTCTTTTGTTTTTGCTTTGAGACAGGGTTTCTCTGTGTAGCCCTGGCTGTCCTGTAATTTGCCCTATAGACCAAGCTGGCCTCAATCGAACTCAGAGATCTCTCTGCCTCTGTCTCCGGAGTGCTGGGATTAAAGGCATCTGCCACCACTCCCTGACTAGTCCAAAAGGCCTAGTAAATAAAAGAAATAAAATAAATTAAAGAAAGAAAGAAAGAAAGAAAGAAAGAAAGAAAGAAAGAAAGAAAGAAAGAAGTAAATAAAGGAAAGAAAAGAAATAGGCCAATGTACTTTGTAGATACAACTATGAAAGGTAAATGTGAGGTTATGGGGTCAAGGACAACAGGTCCTCTGGAAACAGTAGTCATGATGATCGATTGTAATAGTTACAGCAATGGAGTGGGGTTTGGGCAAGCTTGCATCCTGCTAGAGAAGCTGCAGTGAGGATTATCCAAGCCCAAGATGTTAGCACACAGCCCCTCTGCCTTATCCTGTTTCTTTTTTATTCTGCTCATTTGTGGACCTCACTCACAGTTTTCCTTCCTCTGAGAAATTTTCTTAGATTTTAGGATTCCATATTAAACACCTTTCCTGGCACCTGTCTGCACCTTCTCTTCGGAGCAACAGCACAAAGGGAATTAAGTATGGGTTTTGAGAGTTGAGATGTGGCTTGCTTAGTGGTAGCTTGCCTAGCATGTGCAGGGCCCCGGTTTCAATCCCCACCACTGAAATAATAAATAAATATTTAAACACAGCTTGTATTGAGTCTATAGATCGACTGAAGGGGTACACCATCTTAATAACAGTCAGCATTCTGTTCCATGCATATGGAATGCCTTTCCATTTAGTTAGGTGTTCCGTGTGTCTGCTTGTGTGTGCTATGTGTGGAAGGGGTGTTCTGTGTGTGTCTGCATGCATGTGTTACGTGTGGAGGGGGTGTTCTGTGTGTATGTGTGTGCCTGTGTGTGTTAGGAGTGGAGAGGGTGTGCATGTCACAGTGCACGTGTGGAGTTCAGAGGACCCCACATGGAGGGGTCTCCCCTTCCACCTTCATGCAAGTCTTGGGGATCTGATCATCCTCTCACAAGTGCTTCCCCTTCGGGAGCCTCTTTCCTGGCCCCTCTAGGTGTTCTGGAACTTGTTCTGTCAACATTCTGTGGTTTCTACTGTGTGAGTCTTGGACTACTATTGTCAAACTATTCCTGAGAGTTATCTATTTCCTCATTTCTTTTGCAGTGGTGGGTATCGAACCCACGGTCCCTTACATGCCAGGCACACTCTTCCACCAAGTTACATCCATAGCCCTCCAGCACTTTTGAGGATACTGTAAAGGAAATTTTTCTTTGGAGTTAGTACATGCATATATTTTTACTGTAAATTACCTTTATTTATTTATTTTGGGGGTGGGAGTGTGCATGTGCCATGGAGTCAGTTCTCTCCTCCCACCACGTAGCTTCCAGGGACCGAATTCAAGTTGTCAGTCCTAGCAACAAACACCTCTTCCTTTGAATTCATCTAACCAGCTTGCCTATGTGAATTGGACTCCTGCCAATTGTTCTCTGACCTACATATGAGCCTGCCACACACACTAAAATAAACATAATTTATTTGTACTATTTTGAGTGTGTGTGTGTGCACACATTTTGTAAGCATACATATATGTGATATTTGTGTGTGTGTGTGTGTGTGTGTATACACCATGAAAACACTAACGTAAAAAAGTGAGAGTAACACCATTGAGCACGATACACAACATATTAAGAAACATTAGAGGGACATTTCCTAATAAGAAAGGGATGAATTCATCCAGAGAACACACCAGTTCTTAGCAGAACTTCAGTATTCAAACAGAAATAGAACCAAAAAGAGAGGTACTCAGATCCCAATTTTAGTTGAACACATTCACTTCTCAGGAATTGCTAGAACAGCAGACAGAAAGCCAGCGTAGATGAAGAATTACACAACATTATCAATCAACTGGACCTAACTGGCATGTGTCACTCCAGCCTCATGCAGTGGATTGCACATTTTCCATGTGCATGCAATGGCCACCAAGACAGACCACATTTGGGCCATTAGATAAATCTCAGTACATTTACAAGAACTGAGATCATACAAAATGTATACTCTAGCCACTGCAAGATTAGACTACAAACCAGTAACACAATGGAAAACCCTCCAGTTAAAATGCATTGAGTAGGGCCGGAGAGATGGTTGAGTGGGTAAAAACTGTTAGTGCATGAGCAGGAACCGATGAGTTCAGTCCCCAGAGCCTACAAGGGAAGGGAAAGAGCAGACTCCCAAAAGATGTCCTCTGACCTCCACATGCATACACGATCGTGCGTGCACGCACACACTATATATGTATGTGTGTATGTATATATATGTATATGTATATATATATACATATATAATACAAAATTATAAAATATTAATCAAGCTGGCACAGTGGCACAGGTCTGTAACCACAACACTCTGGATTATCGTAAATTCAAGGCCAGCCTCAGTGACATAAATGAGTTCAAGACCACCTAGAGTTACATGCAACCCTAAGTTGCTAAAATTCCTTCTCAGAGGGAGACATAGGTAACATCCACCCCTCCCCTAAAGCCCCAACTACAAACCAAAGGTCTAGTACCTATCCAACAGCTGTGTCAAATAGATAAAAACCACAGCAACTCTTAAGAACAAAGGCAACCTCCAAAAAGCCCAGCACAAATTTAGTTGCTTCAGTGAAATGAACAAAGTATCTGAAAGATGCCAATCTACTCAACAACTAAGTCACTGGGACCGCTCTCTCGCTACTAAAGAAATGTCATGCATGTCTTACAAACCTCACAGAAATGCCAGGCCCCAGTGCCTACCTGGCAAATTCTACCATTTAGAGAAGAAACAATAGTAACACTATGCAGTTGTTCATAGAAGATGGACAAGAAAAAATGCCTGCCGGTTGTTTTACTTATCTATTTAAAAATTAAAATTACATTTATTTGGTCTGGAGAGATGGCTCAGCATTTAGAGCAGGTGATACTCTTCCAGAGGACCTAAGTTTGATTTCCAACATGAACAGCAAGTGGCTCACAAGCACCTGAAACTCCATCTCCAGGGAGAACTGGAACCTCTGGCCTCTGTGGACATCTGCTGTGTGTGTGTGTGTGTGTGTGTGTGTGTGTGTGTGTGTGTGTGTGTGTGTGTTGGGGAGGAATCTTGCTATGTTGCTCAAACTGGATAAACTTGTAATCCTCCTGTCTCAACCTGAGTAGTTAGATTACAGGCATGTCCGTCCCACCATGCCTCAATTGATATTAACTTTGACTTTAGTTGGGTTTGTTTGTTTGTTTGTTTGTTTTTGCCTTTTCTTTTCTTTTTAATGGTATTTTCATTTTATGTGTGTTCGTGTTTTGTATGTATGTATGTATGTATGTATGTATGTATGTATGTATGTATTTTGTACATATATATGTATGTGTACACCATATGCATTCAGTGCCTGCAGAGGCCAAACAAGGACATCAGATACCCTGGAACTGGAGTTACAGATAGCCGTTAGCCTCCATGTGTGGTGGTTTGAATGTAGCTGGCCCCCATAACCTCATAGGGAGTGGCACTATTAGGAGGTGTGGCCTTGTTGGAGGAAGTGTGTCACTGTGGGGGTGGGCTTTGAGGTTTCCTATGCTCAGGATGCTGCCCAGTGTTTCAGTCTACTTCCTGCTGCCTGCAAGATGTAGGACTCTCAGTTACTCCAGCACCATGTCTGCCTGCATGCCGCCATGCTCCCCGCCATGATGATAATGGACTGAATCTCTGTAACTATAAGTGAGCCACCCAATTAAATGTTTTCCTTATAAGAGTTGCTGTGGTCATGGTGCCTCTTCACAGTAAGAGAAACCAATGTGGGTGCTGGGAATTGAACCCCAGTCCTCTAAAGAGGAGCTATGCTCTTTCATGGCTGAGCTATCTCCTCAGCCCCTTTACTTTTCCTTTGTTTTCATTTTTTTTTGGTGGGGGGTTGTTTGTCTTTAAGAAAGGATCTCTCTATGTAGGCCTGGCTATGCTGGAACTTGCTGTGTTGACCAGGCTGGCCCAGAACTCACTTGTCCTTGTCTCCCTCAGAGTGCTGGGATTAAAGGCATGTGCCGTCATGCCCAGCTCAGCTCCTTTACTTTGAATGTTGTATTCATGTTCAGAAGGTTTGTGGTTCCTGCACATCGCCGTTGTTTTACCCAGAGTGAACCTGGGTCCCCATGCATGCCAGGCCAAGGGCCTTTATACGGAGATAGGTCCAGGCCCCAGAGTTGTTTATAAGTAGCAAACAGTATGACTTCACGTTTCTCTTTGGATCGTCTATGTTAAATTAGCTTTTTAAATAACAGTCAACATAACTTCAATCTACCCTTTGCTGTTTTTCTTCAATTTATCCCTTATTTGTACTTTCCTTCTTTTGGATACATTGAGTATTTTTAGATGATTTCATATTTTCTCCACTTCATGCAACAGCCCCGATGATCCTTATGCAGATCAGGCTGGCCTTGAACTCACAAGTGCTATAATTAAGATGTATACCATCATACCCAGACTGATTATATTTCTTTTGTTGTTAATAGTTTAGCCAAGATTTATAATATACTCCTGATCATTACCTTAAACAATGTCATTCTTATACTCTGTGTAGAGTGAAAGACATAATGATTTACCTATGTTACTCCCTTCTTTAAAAACACATGCTATTACCGGGGGTGGTGGTGAGATTAAAACACCTTTAATCTCAGCACTCCAGAGATAGAGGCAGGCAGATCTCTGTGAGTTTGAGGCCAGCCTGGTCTACAGAGGGAGATCCAGGACAGGCACCAAAACTACACAGAGAAACCCTGTCTCAAAAAACCAAAAAAAGTACTATTGTAATTTAATTTTAATTCACTTTGATATGTAATAAACCCACAGTGAGCCAGGCGGTGGTGGCGCACGCCTGTAATCCCAGCACTTGGGAGGCAGAGGCAGGTGGATCTCTGTGAGTTCGAGACCAGCCTGGTCTACAAAGTGAGTTCCAGGATAGCCTCCAAAGCTACAGAGAAATCCTGTCTTGAAAAACCAAATTAAAGAAAACAAACAAACAAACAAACGAACGAACAACAACAAAAAAAACCACAGTGACTTATTATCATTGCTACAAACAGCTGGTTATAGTTAAGATAGATATTTAATGCAGAAAAAGCTGCCTCCCTTGACCCTTAATTGGTTAAGTGACTGGTCCAAGGAATTCAGATGTGACCTCTCAGCTACTGTTTGGGGTGAGGGTCCCTCTATCGTAAGTGTCACACAGTCCTTGAGTCTCCAGAGCCCACAGCTTCACGCTCCACACCCACTGTCTTTGGCAGTGTACTCTCCCGGTCACTGCCCATCTAGCAGACAGGGCTGGCCCAGCACTCAGACGGCTCTCTTCTGTCTTCTCGAATGGATGTCTGCTGTGACTTCAAGCTCTGTTAAAGGTTACGGGACAGAGCCTTCCTGCCGGAGTGTGAATAAACACCGTAAACTCATGCTGACTCTGCTCTTCAGACACCCGGCTGCGTCTTCTGTGTGTGCGTTTTCCTAATTCTCACTGCAGTGCTCAAGGGAGAGATGACTGCTTTCCCCTTTTTCGGATGTGGAAATGGAAGCAAACTAGAACAGGCCTCCTTTCTTTCTGTTCCGCATGCCATTCTGGTGTGCCTGGAGTTCACAGACTGTAACTAGTGCAGTTGGTATTGAAAACACAAACTGGGAGTCAGGCCTTGGGTTCTCAGACCAGCTTTTCCAGTGACTTTCCCTATTCTCTTTTCTTTCTTTGTTTTTGATTTCTTTTTATTTTTAATTATGTGTATGTGTGTGTGTCCACATGAGTGCAGGTGCCTATGGAAGCCAGAGACATAAGATCACCCTAGAGCTAGAGTTACATGCAGTTGTGAGCCTCTTGACACGGGTGATGGGAATAGAACGCATGTCCTCCAGAGAGTGTTGTGTGCTCTGAGCCATTTATCCATCAACCATCTCTTCTTTCCTTTTTTATCTTGTCTTTTCTTTCTTCTTTTCCTCCTCCTCCTCCTCCTCCTCCTCCTCCTCCTCCCCCTCCTCCTCCTCCTCCTCCTCCTCCTCCTCCTCCTCCTGTCTTTAGTGCTAAGGGCTGACTCCAGCCTCATGCTTGCTGGGCAAATACTCTCTCACTATACTATAGCCCCAGCCCCTTTTTACTTCTTTTTGAGTCAAAGTCTCACTAAACGCTCCAACTGGCCTCGAACTCACTCTGAAGTTGTGGCTCTCTCCCACCACAGCCTCCTGAGTGGCTGGGGCAGCAGGTTGTGGGCCTGACTGTGCCACCAGTCCCGTGTCGTCTCTTTAGTGTATTATTCAATGGCCTTCGGCTTGTAGCTTCTCAGGAGGAAGGTCAGGGGATTGTGCTCGATGACCTCAATGGCTCCTTGAAGCACTAGTGTTACAGGAATCTTCACTGGTGGCTTTGCTCACAGAGCTAATGAGTACCTACCCTGGCAGCACAGCTAAGATTTATTTACTTTAATAATATTTATCAAAACCACAGAGCTCACTTCACACCCATACATCATTCCTACCTTCCTGTTTATCCCAAAGGTTATCTTTTCAAACTGCCCTCTGGGCTTATAAAAGCACCTTTGTGTTCAACACATATAATTAAGTGAACAAAAAGCAGGTTATAAAACTATGTCTTAGTTAGGGTATCTGTTGCTGTGAAGAGACCATGACCACAGAACTCATATAAAGGAAAACATTTAATTGGAGCTGGCTTATAGTTCATAGGTTTAGTCAGTTATCATCATAATGGGAAACATGGCAGCATGCAGGCAGACATGGTGCTGGAGAGGTAGCCGAGAGTCCTACGTTTGGATCTGCGGGCAGCAGGCAGAGAACTGGCTTGAGCTTCTGAGACCTCAAAGCCCCCCTAATGACACACTTCGACAAAGCCACACCTCCCAATGGTGTCACTAACTCCCTATGAGCCTATGGGGACCATTATTATTCAAACCACCACAAACTGTGAATCCCATCTTACTAACAACAGTGTATATGTACACTTGTGTGAATATTTTTAATTTAGATTATATATAAATGTATAGAATATATTAAATATTTTCATGTGAATGCAGCTTATAAATACAAGTATTTGTGATTATGTTTATATAATCTGAACGGTTTTATACATTAACATTAAAACAGCTTTTTCTTTCTCTTTGACAGTCTCATTACAGAATACATAGCACTTGGACAGAGCAGTCTGATCCCTGCGGAGACAAACGCAGCTTTCCAGACACCTCACTTCCCTCACGTAGCCCAGATTGGCAGCCTCACATTTCCTATGTAGCCAAGGACAGCCCTGAACCCTTGATCCTCTTGCCTCCACCTCCTGAGTACTTGGATTACAAGTGAACATAATCTGACTTGCTGTAGGCAGTACTGGGTCTTGAACCCAGGACTTTGTGCATGCTGGGCAAATACTCTGTCAATGGAGCTAGACCTCCAGCTTCTTTATCTGAATGGTGAAATAACTGTTTATCCCCCCTCACACCCAGTACTACCCTGGGTACAGAGGATTGATCCTAGGGCCTCATGCATACTGGACAAGCATCTACCGCTGAGATATGTCCCCTAGTCTGTGTTTGTTTGTTTGTTTCTTTGTTTGTTTGTTTTTTGAGATAGTGTCTCACTAAGTTGCCTAGACTGGCCTTGAGTTCATTCAGCAGCCTACAGCCTAAGAAGGTTTTGAACTTGTAATCCTCTGCCTCCGCCTCTACCCCTCTGTCACTGCCTCTGGCCCTGTCTTTGCCCCTGTCTTTGTGCCTCTGCCCCTCTGCCAAGGAGCTGAGATTATGGGTCTGTGGCACCAGACCCAACTCTTTTGTCAATGTTTGTTTGGAATAGTTTTATTATCATGCCAAGGTTGGACTTGAAATTTGCATTTTATTTTATCATTAGGTATGTATATGTGTATGAGGATGTTCACGTTGGTGTTGGTGTCCTCAGGCCAGAGGCTTCAGATCTAACATTATAGCTGGTTGTAAGCCTGGGTGGATTCTGGTAATGGAACTCAGGTCCTCTGCAGAATTAGAACATACTTCTAACTGCTGGGCCATCTCTCCAGGCCACAAGGGTTGGCTTTGAACTTGGGAGCTGAAATGACCCATGTACCTCATCCTCCTGAGTAGCTGGGATTAAAGTATACCACTATACCCAGCTTTTTTTTTTTTTAAATCTATTTTTTGTCCTTTGCATACTAGTTTTTGCTCAGGGGAATTGGTTCTTTTCTTAGAAATAGTTAAGTCACATAAACCAGTAAACACTATTTCCTTGGGACCCAGAATCCTAGTGCCCCTTCCACTTAGTCTCTGACACCCTCCCCCAGGTTCCCTTCGTGCTTTTTCTGTCTGAAATTACTAGATGATAGCAGAGGAAACACACAGCACATGGACAAATCGATCTACTCTCTGGGGAGTCAGCCTGGGCTTTCCAGCCCCACCCAGCCCTCTTATCTCCATTCATTTGCCTCCCTATGGCTTTCTGTCTTTGGGGTCAGCGAAGACCAACATTCTCCTCGCTGCCCTTCCGACCTCCAGTTTCCCCCGTTGTCAGTCTCGTGCACAGCGGTCATTCATTTATCATAGAGGCTGGGTCAGTGGAAACTGTCATGGCCAAGGCTCCAGGACCCCGTGGGAAAACCAAGAGGCAGAACCTCTGCCCAGGGAGCTTGCCGTTGTTAGGGAGGGTAGGGGCTGCACACACAGGCAAAGGGCTGGGAGGGAGACAGAGACAACAAAGAGATGACCGGATTCTGCACAGGAGAATGAGTCAAGCACCACCATGGGCTTGGGGCCCTGGGACAGAAATAGTGATGCCATCATTCCATTTATCAATCTATCTATTCATTCCACAAATACACTCACAGCATCTGCCATTAGCTTGTCACAGGTGCCAGAGAGGCAGCCGGGAACAAAACAAGCTAATGATCCCCCACCTACCCTATTTTGTTTATGTTCTGTGGGACACGGCAGCACAGGAAGTAGGCAAGTGTATAAATGGTTGTTGCTGAGGCGTTAAGTGCCATGAAAATAAAACTGGCTAGTGTGTCAGAGAGCAGGGGGAGGTGACAGAGAGCTTGGGAAGGTGACATCGGTGCTGATGTGTCATCGGCTAAAATAGAAGCTGGGTGGTCTGAGAGGGAAGACAATGAGATTCATCTCCTGGAATATCTCATCTTCCTCTCAAACTTGCTTCATATCCCCTGTGGCTCAGAGACTTTGCAGGGGGTCTCTAGAATCTTCTGGGCAAATCCCAGATCTTTAACTTGGCACTTCAGGGCCTCCATAGCCTTGCCCGGCCTGCCTGTCAGCCAGCCCCATCCTCTTGGGAATGGATTCTTCCATTCTGGCCGTGATGGGCTCTCTTGACAAGATCCACTTCAGCTGCATGCCTTTGGGCCTCCACACCTGGAACCTGGGATAGTATCTTGACTTCTCCAGTTCAGAGCACAGGCCGGTCTCAGCCTGTTCCCTTAGGTGGTTAATTCGGTCTTCTTGAGGGAGGGGCTGGAGCCTTCAAGATCCTCTCTTACTAGGTATGGTGACTGTACCTATAAGTCCAGCACTCAGGAGCAGAGACAGAAGGACTGAAAGTTTAGATCAACCTGGGCTATAATGCAAGACCCTGTCTAAAAAAGATATGAAAAGCTTGTATGGTGGTACACACCTGTAATCCCAGTGCATGGAGGTGGTGGCAAGGTCAGCGACTCAAGGCCAGTTGGTCAGCTACCTATCAAGTTCAAGGATAGTCTGGGGGCTTCATGAGACCATGTTTTAAAAAATCAAAATCAAAACAAAATTTAAAAACAGTCAGGCACGGTGTTGAACACCTTTAATCCCAGTCCTGGGGAGGAGAAGGCAGATCTCTGTGAGTTCAAGGCCAGCCTGGTGCAAAAGCAAGAGCTAGACAACGAGAAGCTATCTAAATTAATAAAGAAACCAAAGACCTCCCCCACACTGGATTCACCTTGTCTACCTGGCTAGAGAAAACTTTCCACGGTTTTACAGATCCTCTGTCATCATGTATGAAATGAAGATGGAAAGGCAAAAAACAAATCGGGAAAACCAGAGTTCTCCAGGAGGCGGGGCATCGGGACCCAGTCTTGTTGGCATTCAGAGGCCATCAACAAAGAGTCAGGGCGGTTTGCTGGAGGAAAGGCATTGCAGCATGTGGGGAGCAAGCTGCCCACAGTGGCGAGGCCAGAGCTAGAACCTTCTAGAATTCCTCCCATTCCTCAATTCTAGAAAGTGGCGGGAAGGAGGACTAGCCCAGAATATCCCATAATCCCTCTCTGCAAAGCCTCAGTTCCCTAGCCTTGCTGCAGTCCTGGGAGAATGGAGCACCCGAGTTCAGCTATCTAAAACACAGAATGTCCCTCCCTCCTCCCGTCCCTCCTTCCCTCCTTCCTCCCCTACCTGCTCCCCTCCTTCCTCCCCTCCTTCCTCCCCCCTTTGGTGCTGATTCAATTCTGAAGCTCGACCTTTGACACTTTGAGGCAGGATGACTGGGCAGTGGGAGGCTAAGGGAGGGACATGTGATTGTCATGTCGGATGTTTAGGATGAAAGTCAGTACCGTAAACACATATTCATCATGAGTCTCCTTCTCCTGGGTCTTTCATCTGGGGGAGTCCAGACAAATGGTAATTAATTTTCACAACAGCTTCCATAGGAGGATGGCACCAGCCAAAGGCCAGGGGCATTTTCCTGCATCCTTTCCCAACCCTTCTACTCACCACCAGTGGGCCGGCAACCCTAAGGGGACAATGCCACATGGGTAGAAGGCCTAGGTCTTTGACTCCTTCAGTCTAGAAGGCTCCAGGGCCAGAATGAGGCTCCTTCCAACTAGCTTCCTGCCCCTGTCCCTGCCCTGGTCACCCAGAGGGTGACTAAGAATGGCCTAGCCAAGAGTGGAGCATTTCTCGCCTCCACGGGCCAGCTGAGGCTAAGAATTGTTAGGTGACTCAGCAGAACCTCATGGCTTCAGGACTGTCCACACAATGCACACGGTCACTTGTCTGCCCCCCACCCTGAAGGGGAGAAGCTACTTGAAATGATTTTGTCTTTAATACACATTATAGAGGAAATGAAAGCTAGTTGTGTAAAGCTTAGGAAACACTGGGAAATATTAGGGTAGTGGTGGTGCACACCTTTCATCCCAGCACTTGAGAGGCAGGAAAATATAAACAATATTTCAATAATTCCACTATTGCCAACAGAACCACTACTGAGGTCTTGTTACTTTATTTTTGTCTGTTGCTGTTGCTCTTTTTTTGTCTTTTTGTTTTGTTTTGTTCAAGACAGGTCTCTCTATGTAGCTCTGGCTGTCCTGGAAGGAACTCACTGTGTAGTCCAGGCTGGCCTCAAACTCACAGACCCATCTGCCTCTGCCTCTGCAGTGCTGGATTCCAGTGTGCACCACCATACCGAGCGGTCTGGTTTCAGAGTTCATGGAAATATTAACATACATTCACAGTGGAGCTGGAGAGCTGGCTCCTCCGTTAGTAAATCCTCTGCCCCTCAAGCATGAGGAGCTGTTTGGCTCCCCAGCATTCACCAGGGTGGTGTCTTGTAATTTGAGCTTTGGGGAGGCAGAAGCAGGAGATCCTGGAGACTGATTGCCGGCCAGCTAGTCTTGATGAAATCAATGAGCTCCAGGTTCCCTGAGAAACCTTGTCTCAAAAACCAAGGTGTGGGGAGCTCAGCAACTGAGCACTGGCTGCTCTTCCAGAGAACGCAGGTTTGGGTTCCAGCACCCACCTGGCAGGTCACAGCCGCCTGTGACTCTGGTCCTGGGGATCTGATGACCTCTTCTGACTTCTGTGGACACCAGGCATGCATAACAGTGCACGTACATACATTCAGGGAAAATACTCATCCACATAAAAATAAATAAAAACAATAAGGCGGGGAATAGTAGAAGACACCCAAAGTGGACCTCTAGACTCTGTACAAACATGTATACATGCATATGCCACATACAAACCTGTGTATACACACGTAATAAAACAGACATATATGTGTGCACACACACATATAGTAAAAGATATGTGTGTACACACATACCGTAAAGCACAATTATACATGCACACCCAAATACAAACAGAACAGAAGGCTGTAAAGTGGAAAGTCAAATTCTACCTTTCGCTTTCTGTAGTCTTCCAGAAGTTGTTGATTACATATACAAGCGTAAGTATGCACAGTGTAACATGTATCCTTTAGCTCCTTCTCCACCTTATGTGAATACACATTTTCTATGCCATTTAAAAAAATCACTGGTCAAATCTTTTATCTACTGCTAATATCTTTTTTTTTTTTTTTTTGTCTTCTGGTAGGCTCTAGTGTACTTAACCTTTCCCCCATTTCTGGACTTTTCCTCAGGTGCGGAACAGGAAGGAGTAATTGAGTCAGGACGAAGTGTAGGAGAAGGACGCGCACACCAGCCTGTCCTGAGGGCCCACCAGAAGCTGGCACTTTCCTATCTTTTCTACCCCACTCTCCAGATGAGGAGGATGAGGCACAGGAGAGCTTAAGGAGGCATCTGCTTGTGGGTTAGAAGCCAGAGTTCCAAGCACAGTTTCTCAATGCTAAAAGCTATTCGACCTAACCAAGACTTGTTGGAAAATCCTAGTTTAATGGTGGCACAACTGCTCGGCTGGAGATGGGGAGCACCCTCTGTTCGTTTACCTTCCCATTCACTCTAGAAACATTTTGTGCCAGGCATCAGGAATTCAGGGTGGGAAAGGCACAGTCCTGTCCTGTAGAAG
The DNA here is from genome assembly GCF_903995425.1 of Onychomys torridus. Taxonomy (NCBI): domain Eukaryota; kingdom Metazoa; phylum Chordata; class Mammalia; order Rodentia; family Cricetidae; genus Onychomys; species Onychomys torridus. Next base: position 172,672,190 of record NC_050443.1, read on the forward strand.
TTAACAGTTGCATGGAGATAGGCACGTAAACAAGCTGCCACTATCCAGCATAAGAGGGGGGCATGCCAGGGGCCATGGGGGCCCAACCCACCAGGGCTTCCTCTCTCAGATTCCGAAGGTCAAGGAAGGCGGGGAGGAGCCTCTACTGAGTCAGGCCTCTGGTGCCAGGCAGGAAGTGCCAGGGAGGCTGACCCACCCCTGCACCCTCTCCATCCTCTGCATCATCCCCCCTGTTCTGGATTCACCTCTAGCCTCCTGCCCTTCACAACACGGCTTTCCCTGTTCCCACGGTAGTAGAGTGGGTGGTAGGCTTTCAGCTTCTGAAAATATTTTCAAGAAAACGATTCTGGTTTATCTTCTAGAAATTTCCATCACACTTAGGACAGGAGTGGTAGGCACAGTGGACTTAAATGCATACGATATGATGAGTATGTCTGATTAGAGCCCTGCTCTGGAATACTGGTTAGTGGTTGATAGGGATCAGGACTTAAGTTGACAAGTCATAGAAACATAGCCCAGCAATCTTAAACAAGATTGCATAGAACTGGCAGGGATCTGAGACCAAGATTGAAAGACAAGCAATAAATGAAAACATCTGTAGCCCCAGAGCAGCAAGGGCCTAAAACTGCCATTTCGTTTGAAGAGTGTTCTGGGGATGACCTGTCACCACAGCCAGATAGCACAGGGAAGGCAGTGGCAGCCAGGGGCCCTCAGGGATCAGGAGCCAGACCTTGGGCTGGAAAGTAGGGCTTCATTGACTGTGGTCTGCTGCACTGGGCTGATCTGCCCTCGGCCTTGGGCAGGAGGAGATGGGCACTCCATTACCCAAGCCTTTGAACAATTGTGATGGTCTGTGTACCTAGCTGTGTGCACACAGCCCTACCTTGTAGTATTTGCATTTCCCTGTGTTAACTCTTGGTAATCACCATTCCCTAACAATTTTGCTTCAATTCCCACAACTCAGAGTGGGTAAGAGGGGAATGCAGGTGGGAGCCCCACTTCCTCTTCCAGGGGTCCTTTTGATGCCACCAAAAAGGGCGTGTCCAGGCCCAGTGTCATCTTGATTAGTCTGCCCACTGCTTTCTCACGTTCTCAATATGCTCAACCACTGATTAGGCCGGAGTGGTTTTTCCGGCCTGTGAAATTACCTGCCATTAGTGGAAAGTGTCCCAGCCTTGGCTCTTGCCAGGCTGGGACTTCGGGCAATTTTCTTAGATTTCTCAACCTGTTTTGGTAAAATAAAGAGTCATGTATCTCTGTTAGGATTAAAGAAAAGCACGCTGTGCTCAGATGGCAAGTTTTTCTACTCTGTCTTCCATACTCTCCTCTCCTCCCCAACACACCCCCCTACGCCCACCCACCCTGACCTGCATAGGCCCCCTGTTTTCGCAGATCGCAGACTCAGTTCAGGAAGTGGCTCTGCCTGAGACTGCCTGGAGCAACTGTGGAGTCAGGTGACCCGGCTCCCTATCCGGGTGACTAAAATACCAGCGATGCCGATTATTTGGACTTCCTGGGCAGGACCCGCCACCGCTGTGACTGGTGGGACCTTGGAAGCAACAATAATTAATATTTTGTCAGGTGACATTCCAATGGCCCCCGCCAAGCCAGGGGTCCCACCCTGAGAAGGGAGCCGTGGGAACTGCCTGGGCTGCATTCCCTGGCCCAGGATTGTGCCACGTGCTCCTGGGTTCCAGTGCAGGCAGGCAGATGTTCCTAGCCTTGTCCCAGTCAGATGCCCAGCAGAGTGGAGCATTCCACCCCCAGTGTCCCCAATCTCCAGGAGGGTGCTCTGAAGGAGTTACCTCCTGATCCCCTGGAATCTGTCCCTATAGCCTCCAGGGTAGGTGTCCTGCTGACCATGGTAGAGAGGTCATGGGAGGTGGGGGTGGGGTGGGGTGTCACCCTTTTTCACACACACCTTCCAAAGCTACATTGGAGCTGGAGACATGTGGGGAGCTCAGGGACCATGCTCTCTCCATTGCCCTCATTTTATAGAGGAGGATACCAACACCCCCAAAAGTGGATGTTCTATTAGGAGTCTATGAGAAACGACCAAATGAGGACAGTGACTGGAAGTTGCTTTTTTAATGTCTTTTTAAAATGTGTTTGAATGTTTTGCCAGTATGTATGTGTGTATGTGCACCACCTGTGTTCCTGGTGGGGAAGGAAGTCAGAAGAGGACTTCAGATCCTCTGGAACTGGAGTTATGGATGACTGTGAGCCACCATATGGATGCCTGGAATAGAACCCAGGTCCTCTGCAAGAACAAGTGTTCAGCTGCTGAGCCATCTCTCCGGCCCCTGACTGAGGTTTTGCAAGAGCCGCTGCTTTCAGTGAAGTAGAAAGCACCCATACCTAAGTTCTGTTATCCCCCAGTTCCTGAAATTCCTCTTTACTCCCTTCATTTTTAAGCCCCATGCCCCTTCAAGGAAAGGTTTCCTGTATAGCCCAGGCTAGCCTTGAACACACAATCCTCCTGCCTCAGGCTCCTTAGTGCTAAAATTACAGGCATGGTGTACCCTATCATACCCAGGCTAAACTACCATCACCCAGCTAAACTTCAAGGCCTTGCTGCCAGATCAAGCATAAGCTTAGGTGGTCTCTGGCAGGGACCACTCTCCACATCAGTTAAAAGCAGTGTTTCTGGAATGATGGAGGGAGGGAAGGAGCGATGCATACACAGCCAGAGCTGGCAGGGATCCAGTAGTAGCTCTCCGTGAAGGCTGATTTGAAGATTACATGCTAATCTATCACCTTGCAACAACATGGAGCTGTTGGTATCAGTCTTACCCAGCAGAAGTTCAGTAACTTTCACAGAACATATAGCTAGTAAGTACCCCTTAGAATTAGAATCCTAGCAGGGAGCTGTACCCACAGCCCAGCACCCATGTGTAGTTAGTATTCATACCTTTAGTGGCCAATTTATAAGAAATATGAAAGCAAGTCCATCTTTGAGTGTGGAGGGATCTTAGAGTAAACAGTGTATGACATTGATCTTTTCTCGTCAAACATCACAACAGTGTCCAAACACACAATTTGTCAGGGACAAATGCCTAAATTCCCTCAAATGTGACAACATTTTTTCCTGGGGATGAAGCACACTTATCTAATCACCCCAGGTAGAGAACCCATGAGAGACCAAAGCACGGGCATCACCAGTGAGTTTTATTTACTTACAGGAGCAGAATGACTCAAAGACCACTGTATCACCAAGACCCACCAAGCCTGGGGCACACTGCACAGCCTGCAGGCAGCGCCACAGGTTGGAGAGTGTCCTCTCTGAATGCCTAGTTTGGCTAAATCCCTTCTAGGCAGCGGGGCTGGTTTCTGGGTCTCCCAGGCAGCTGGTCAGGTGTCAGTCTTCTTTGCAGCGTTTCTTTTGGGAGTCTTGTGTGGTGCTCAGCTCTTCTTCCTCTGAGGGGGACTCCGGGCTTTGTTTACTCTGGGAGAGAGGCCTAGTGAATCTGGTCAGTTTCAGGGACTTCCTGAAGCTATTTTTTAATTGTTTCTCTCCCTGCTTAAGGAGTTCCCATGCAGGATGGAATGTTTTAATCTCGGAGGAGGTTTATACAACAGTGAGCAGCTCCCAGGGCAAGACACCAACCAGTGTCCATCTCTCCATGTTCAATCCACGACTGTATCTATGAGTGTTGCAGTAAGAACAGACCAAGGCGTTTTTGACACCAGAAGACTGAGGCTGACAGCAGTGACCGGATACCACATAGTGAAAGATACCACATAGGACTAGAGTTCCTCATTCCCAGGTTGGAGTCCTTTCTGTCTGTTCATCCAACTGTGGAAACAGACCTAACACACTGAGGGACTCTGCCGGACTCTGGAAATGAAAACAAGAGAGTCAAGGACGAAGGAGGAACAAGTGGAGCATTTGCTTTGAGCACAAAGTCTCCTTGGAGGGGACCAAAAAACCCTAGTCATCACAGTAGATGTTACTTTGTTATTTTTAAAATTTATTATCACTGTGCATTTGTATGTTGTGTTGGCTTGGGGCATGTGTGTGACAGCACACCTATGAAGGTCAGGGGACATTCTCTCCTTCTACCTTTCTGTTGGTTCTATACGTCAAACTTCGGTCACCAGGACTGAGTGGCAAGTGCCTTTACCTGCTGCTGAGCCATCTTGCTGGCCCAAGGTAAATGATGTTTTCAAGCAAAATTATATAAAAATAAATAAATGAATAACAAATACACCTACAACTTGGTTTTTATTTTTGTTTCTGAGACAAGGTCTTGCTACGTAGCCCAGGCTAGCCTCAAACTCCTAATCCTGTCACGAGAGCTCGCGAGAAAACTCCAAGTAAACAAGACCAGAGTCTTGTGACCTCTGTTCCTCCAGACCGTGGATTTGTTCCTGGAATGTGCTTCCCTGCCCCTCCCAGGTAGAGTAAGTAGGAGTGGGTTTGCTTCAGATTAGCTGTCATCTTACTTTTGTTCAAAAACGTCTCTAAGCACAGGTTACCCTGTGACTGTACACAGCCTAAACTCCTGTGACCTTTGCTCATGACCTTGATTAACCCTCAGAATATAAATTGTCTGATGCTCTGAATAAAATTGGCTGTTGCATGAGACTTTAGGCCCACTCATGTTTAGGCCCTGCTCTCCCTGGTTCATGCTGACAACTAGATGGTAGCACTAATCCTCCTAGCTCAGTCTGCTAGGTGCTAGGGTTACAGGCATGTGATGACACACAACCAGCTTGCAGCCTGTTTTGTTGTTTTTTTAAATAACATTATATTGGTTATTTTCAATTTTAAAAATATTTTTTAAAAAGTTTATTTTATGTGTATGGGACTTTTGTCTGTCTGTATGTCTGTGCACAGCCTGTGGAGGCCAGAACATGGCATCAGCACCCCCGGAACTAGAGTTACAGATGGTTGTGAGCCACCCTGTGAGTGTTGGGAATCAAACCCTGGTCCTCTAGAAGAGCAGCCAGTTCTCTGAAGATTTGCACCACCTCTTCAGCCCTGTTTTTGTTTTTTGATATGGGGGTCTTTGCTTGCTAGGTTTTTTGTCAGCTTGATACAAATTAGAGATATTAGGGAGGACTGAGAGAATACGCCCAACAGATTGGCCCGAAGGCAAGTCTTGTGCATTTTCTTGCTAGTGATTGATGTGGGCGGGCGGGCCCAGCCCACTGTAGCTCGTGCCACACCTGGGCATGCAGAAGCAGGCTGAGCAAGCCTTGGCGAGCACGCCAGTGAGCAGCTCCCTCATGGCCTCTTGACAGCCCCTGCCTCCAGGTCCCTGCTTGAGCTTCTGCCCTGGCTTCCCTTCAGGCTGGACCGGAAAGCTGTAAGAGGAAACAAACCCTTCCCTCTAGGAGCTGCTTTTGGTGTTTATCACAGAAACAAAAAGCAGGCTAGGGTCAGGTCTTATGTAACCCAGGCTGGCCTTAAATTTTCTATGCAGCTGGAGATAGCCTTGAACTTCTTCTGATCCTCCACTTCCCAAGTAAATTTCAGGCATGCATTACAAGGCCTAACTTCAAAATAAACTTGTGTGTGTGCATTCATGTGTGTATGCATTTGTATGCAGGCACTCGTGTGTGTTTATGTGTATACATGTGGAGGCTACAGCAACACCATTGGGTGTCTTCTTTAATTAGTTTCCATGTTATTATTATTTTTTAAAGATGTATTTATTTATTATGTATATTGTGTTCTTTCTGCATGTACATTTGCATGCCAGAGGAGGGCGCCAGATCTCATTACAGATGGTTGTGAGCCACCATGTGCTTGTTGGGAATTGAACTCAGGACCTCTGGAAGAGCAACCAGTGCTCTTAACCTCTGAGCCATCTCTCTAAACCCCTCCACATTATTTTTTGAGACAGAGTCTCTTACTGTACCTGGAGCTTACTGATTCTGCTAGACTGGCTGGCCAGGAAGGCCCCAAGGATTCTCCCTTCCTCAACTTCTCCAGCACTGAGATGACAGGCACAGAGCCATCACAGGTGCCAGGGACAGAACACAGATCCTCATGCCTGTGTCCAAGCACTGTATCAACTGAGCTATCTCGCCAGCTCACTGAATAGAATTTAATTAAGACTAAACCATGGAAGGGCTCAGGAGACTGCTCAGCAGTTAAGAGCACTGGTTTCTCTTCCAGAGGACCAGGATTCAGTTCCTGGCACCCACGTGATGCTTCACACAATCATCTATAACTTCAGTTCCAGGGGATCTGACACCCTGCATCTCTGGGGACTGCATATACATGCTACACAGACATGCATGTAGGCAAGGTACTTATATACATAAATAAAAATTTGTTTAAGTTAAAAAACAAAAAAAAACCCCTAAATCCTGAGCAGTGACTCATCAGTTAAGAGTACTTGCTGCTCTTGCAGAGGACCCCAGTTTGGTTCCTAGCATCTACATGGTTACAAGCAACTGTCTGTAACTCCAGTTCCAAGGGATCCAGTGCCCTCTTCGGGCCTCTGTGGCACTAGGCACACATGTATTACACACATACACAAGCAAAACAGTCATACACATCACACGAAAATAAACAAATCTTGGAACAAAAGGTGATTAAGTTTCAAACTGGGTTTGGTGGCACGGGCCTATAGTCTCCGCTGCCCGAGAAGCTGAAGTCCAAGATTGAAAGTTCAAGGACTGTCTGGGCTAAGAGTTAGTTCAAGGCCACCCCGGGCAACTTAAGGAGACCTTGTCTCAAATAGAAAGTAAAAAAGAGGGCTAGAAACCCCATGTGGTGATGCATAGCTTCAATCCCAGCACTGGGGAGGCAGAGGCAGGTAGATCTGTCTGAATTTGAGGACAGCCTGGTCTACATAGCAAGTTCAAGGACAGCCAGGGCTACATAGTGAGAACCTGTCTCAAAACAGCAAAAGCTGGCTGGAGAACAGCATAGTGGGAAAGTGTTTGCAGAGATCCAGCAAGGCCCTAGGTCTAATTCACATTAGCATTGAGGGCAAAAAACCCTATTCTCTGCTATAAGAGCTTGAATCTGGGAGACAGCGCTGCAGGGGGATAGAAGAGAGCTATTCAGAAGCCCAGTCAGAACCACCAGTTCACCAGGCTCAGGGGCAGCTGTCCGGAGGCTGCTGATGTTGGAGTCAGGAGCCCAGAGAGGAGGTGGTCACAGTTGATGACAGAGGCCACAGGGCATGGAGGGGCAGTGACAAGCCCACCAGGTCAAGAACAGCCTCTAAGGGTTTAGACTGTCAGGGTGATGTAGCTAACTCCTAGCAGGCTGACCCTGAAACTGAGGGAACCAGATCCTAACCAGGTGGCAGATCTGTCCTTAAAAATATGCTTACAGGGACAATGACTGTGTTTGAGAAGTTCAGACCTTTAACCTGTGCCTGGGGATCCTGTCCCAAGCCACAAATACCATGGCTGAGTTTCTTGAAGTTAGGGAAAATGCACGGAGAATGGTAGTTGAGGAGGAATTCTCCTTGCTTCCTGAGAAAAAGATAAAGATATTTCATGGACAGCACTTACTTAGAAGGGGGCCTGGCGTAAAACAAAGAGGAAAGCGTGGCTGCTTAGAATTAAATTCCCTTTTATAATTTTTGAGAGGGCCATGATATGAAGGATCCTCGTACAGGCTAGGGTACAGTCCTCTTCCGCAAGTGTGTATTGGCTGGTGGTTGTTGAACTTCATAGAGAAGGCTGTGTGCAATGTGTTGAGCCAGCATCGTGTTTGGGTGGTAGATCAGTGTCCTGGGAGGAGACAGCATCTCAGAGGACTGCCCCAGAGGTAGGCTGGAGACAAGGGGTTGGGAGGGTCTTGCTGTCTTGGAGATGAGGTCTTTCCATGTTGTCCAAGCTGACCTCCTACCTCAGCCTCCTGAGCAGCAGAGACAGCTCCCAGCAGGATTGCTGAGAGGAACGATGGAAACATTTTGAATGGAATGGAAGCCTAGAGATGGAGGCACTCCAAAAACCTAGTATGGGAATTAGCTGATAGCACATACATACATAGGTGATGACTGATCTACAGAAAAGGAAAAGGAGGGCGGGGGGGGGGGGGGGGAGACAGAAAGAGCCAGAGTTGCTCTTGGGTACAGCTGTGCCTGTTTCACTACCTGGAGACGTCATACGCCTTTTATATTTCATATTGTTTTTCACCTGAGAACAGATGGTTTAGACTGAGGCTTCCACTTCCGGGAGTCTCTGACTATAATAACACAGTAACTGCCATTGTGTACAGCTTCCACCTACCTCCAATCTTTATCTTGGGGTGTGCGTGTGAGTGTGCTTGTGTCTATGCGTGTTACTTGATTTTTCACACAACTCTACTAGTAGCTATAGATTTGGTCTTCCTTTAAAAAAAATAAAACAAACAAAAAATAGAAGCCTAGAGAAGTAAAGTGACCTGTCTAAACAGGAACTCTCTGTCAATAAGGTCTGCGATTCAGGAAAGCAATGAGAACCTGCCTTTAGGGACCATCCTTCTCTTTAGAGAGGGATTTTCTCCGTGACTGAGGCCGAGGCTGGCCCCAAGGTCCCGGAAAATGCCCACCCACGTTGCAGGAGGCTGTACTCCTTCCTGGGTTCACTGCCAAGTTTCCCTCATCCACCCACTCTCCAGTTTCTGCACAGTGACTTTCTCCAAAGCCTGTGTCACTCTTGACAGTGACATTGCAAGAAAAGCTTGTGGTTGAATCACAGTGACCACTTCCTGTCCCATTCAGGGTCTCCAACGCTCTTACTTTGTAACTTAGTAGTAAGTACCACAATGATTGTGGCCTCTGGCTGGCTCTGGAAGACTGGACAGCCCTTCTGTAATCTCCTGTGTATGCTGAGAAACGTATTTTCATCTTAGTGCCGTTCCATAACCGTGTCTACAGGGGGCCTGGTGGGACAGCCTCAGCCATGAAGTAAAGGAGATAGTCACTGGCTGCGGGTTCCCCATGGGGTGCCTACTCACCCACTTCTCTTGTCTCTAACACATGTGTCAGGACACACGTGGGAAGACAGATGCCAAAGGAGTGTGTGTATTTTGGGGAAACCTCAGTTCTCTCCTATTTGCTCAGAGAGGGCTTCCCAGAGGCTGAGAACCACCCTGACAGTGGCGCCTGAGAGGCAAGGGAGCCATGAGCTCGCTGAGGGTCAGATGGGAAGGAAGCTTTCCCTGGGTAGATAGGCCCAGAGAGAACCTAAGACCATTGGGCTGCACTGAAGCCTCTACAAGTCTTTTGTTGTTTGCTCTTCTGTAGCTAGGCTAACCTTAATTTCACTCTGTAACTATAGATGACGAGAAACTCCTTCTGATTCTCGTGTCTGCGTCTCCTAAGTGCCGGGGTTACAGGTCTGCAGCAGCACACCCAGCTTAGAACTCTTAAAATTCTAAAGGTTAAGGTATTTCTTGCCTCAGAACCACCCTCACAGACAAAGTGAAACTATCTAAATCCTAAAAAATGGCTGGGAATGGTCACACACATGCACCCCACATATACAGCCTACACATGCACCCTCCACCACACACATGCATGCACCACACACGCATACATGCACCATACACACACACATGCACTCCCCAGTACACATGTACCCGCACACACTACACATGCACCACACACACACATACACACACACACTACACATGCACACTCCATACACACACATACTACACATGCATTACACACACATGCACTTCCCACAATGCACTACACACACACCATGTTCACAGACACAATCTCTCTCTCTCTTACACATATACTCACATACTATCACAGACACACAAAGACAAATTCACACACACACACACACACACACACACACACACACACACGTAATAGAACAATTTTCCCAAGAAGAATAAGAAAAAAGATAATTTTGTTTTGGGTGCATCAATTGACAGTTTCAAAAATGACCATGAGTTATTAGGGGAAGGGCATTGCCTTATCCTCCGTGGTCCAGGCTGTTCTGGAGCTCTCTCTATGTAGCCAAGGTCCAGGGATTGTGGGCTTGAGCCACTGCTCCTTGCTCCGGGCCTTCCCAGCATCTCGAGTGGTCAGCACTGACCCTGAGAGCCTTAGCATCCATCATGAAAAGGAGTGCTCTACTTCAAGGCCTGGTGCTAGGAGTCAGGGAGACGGCTCAGCGGCTGAAAGTGATTGCCACACTGGCCCACACACTCACACACTCACACACTCACACACACACACACTCACACACACACACACACACACACACACACACACACACACACTCACACACACACACACACACACACACACACTCACACACACACACACACTCACACACACACACACACTCACACTCACACTCACACACACACTCACACACTCACACACACTCACACTCACACACACACTCACACACTCACACACACTCACACTCACACACACACACTCACACACACACACACACACACACACACACACACACACACACACACACACACACACACACACACACACACACACACACACTCACACACTCACAGTCCCTCTGTCATCAGGGTCAACATGAGCCTGCTGACCCTGGATCATTACTCAAACTCTCTCCTCCTTACTTTCCTTAGTGTCTGTCTTAGTCAGGGTCTCTCTGTGTAGCTTTGTTCCTTTCCTGGAACTCACTCTGCAGACAAGGCTGGCCTCCAACTCACAGAGATCCACCTGCCTCTGCCTCGCCTCCCAAGTGCTGGGATTAAAGGCGTGCACCACCACCACCCGGCTTTAGTTAGGGTTTCTATTGCTGTGGAGAAGACACCATGACCACGGTAACTCTTTTTTTTTTTTTTTTTTTTTTTTTTTTTTTTTTTGGTTTTTTGAGACAGGGTTTCTCTGTAGCTTTGGAGCCTGTCCTGGACTAGCTCTGTAGACCAGGCTGGCCTTGAACTCACAGAGATTCACCTGCCTCTGCCTCCTGAGTGCTGGGGTTACAGGCATGCGCCACCACTGCCCAGCCCACGGTAACCCTTATAAAGAAAACAGGGGCTGCAGAGATGGCTCAGCGGTTAAGAGCACTGACTGCTCTTCCAGAGTCCTGAGTTCAATTCCCAGCAACCACATGGTGACTCACAACCACCTGTAATGCACCTGTAATGAGATCTGGTGCCCTCTTCTGGCCTGCAAGGACACATTCAAATAGAATACTGTATACATAATCAATCAATCAATCAATCAATCTTTGGGTTTATTTGGCAAGGCCCTGGGTTCTATCTACAGCTCAAAAAAAAAAAGAAAAGAAAGAAAGAAAGAAAGAAAGAAAGGAAGGAAGGAAGAAAACAGTTCAGAGGTTCAGCTCTCGGAAGGCAGAGGCAGTGGATCTCTGTGAGTTTGCCTGGTCTCAAAAAAAGATTCTTCTTTAAGATGGGTATGGTGGTATCCACCTATAACCCCACAGCACTCAGGAGGCAGAAAGCCAACCTGGTCTGTGTATGGTTTCCAAGTCAGACAGGGTTACACTGGGAGACCTTTCTCAGAAACACACACATGTGCATGCACACAAACACACACTCACACACATGTACAAGCACACACACACACACACACACACACACACACACACACACACAAACACACACACGGAAAAATTGTCTTCTGTTTATGTGGCATCAAAGATGTGGCCTGAATCACAGTAGACGTTCAACAAGATGAATATCCCACTGAATGGACATTGGAAGGGGAGAGTTGGACTCAGGCAGGCAGGCCACAGCCATCCCTTTCTGCCACATTTCCTTCAGATAGGAGAACATAGTTTGGGGCTTCAGGAAACATTGACAGTTTGTCCAATTCTCTGACCACTCAGGCGACTTCTGACCTAAAGAAAGCCTGCTCTTGCCACGCGGTGGTGGCGCACGCCTTTAATTCCAGCACTCGGGAGGCAGAGGCAGGCGGATCTCTGTGAGTTTGAGGCCAGCCTGGTCTACAGAGCGAGATCCAGGAAAGGAGCAAAGCTACACAGAAACCCTGTCTCAAAAAACCAAAAAAAAAAACAAAACAAAACAAAAAAAAGAAAGCCTACTCTTTCTTTTGTTTTCTTTCTTTCTTTCTCTTTCTTTCTTTCTTTCTTTCCTTCCTTCCTTCCTTTTTTTCTTTTCTTTTTTTTTTTTTTCTGAGACAGGATCTCACTATGTGGCTGTGACTGTTTTGGAACTCACTTTGTAGACCTAGCTCAAGCTCAAACTCACAGACATCCACCTGCCTCTGCTTCCTGGTGTACTGGAATTAAGGGTGCACATCACTACATCAGACCGGTACTTTAATGTGATCCTTGCAACGTGACAAGCTAGGTGTTGTACCTCTTTCTGCTTGATGAATTAGGAAAGTGAGTCCTAGGGTGGGGGTGGGGGCAGGGCTTAAGCCCCTTTCTTTTCATTTTTTTCAGTGATTAATAGAAGATTTATTTATGCAAGAAATAAATAAGAGTCTTTGTAGTAAGATAGGCCCATAGGGTCGAGGAAATTGGCTCAGACCAGTTGCCAAGGCATGCACATAATGTACTTCCTTATGAGCCAACCTGGAATCTGCCTGAGGGCTTAGCAACAGTCAATGTCAGAATTCCTAGTCAATGTCAGAGTTCCTGATCATGCTCAGCCAATAAGGGATGACCACACAGACTAGGTACTGGGAGGAGGGTATACAAGGCCTTCCTTCTTATGGAATAAATGAGTTCATTATTTGCCTTCAATGGACTCCCTGTGTCTGTGTCATTGTCACAATGCCTTCTCACCCCCTCCTCCAAGGTAGCCAAGCTACAAGTCTTCCTTGCTGAACTTAATAGGAAAGGTTAAATGTTCGGTCTATTTTCCTTCCCAGGTAAGTCTTCCCTTTCTGTCCCTGTCTGTTTTGAAAACATAATATCAGAAGATGAGGGGCACAAATGCCAATACAGCTCTTAAGAGTCAGTTCTCGGGAGTGGCTCTGAAATTAGGATAAGTATTTGCTGATCTGGCATAAGTCCAATGAATCAAGGCAGGATCTTCAATGTGTGTTTGGCATTTGGAGTTGTTGTACTGAAGCAGATACTCCTGTTTAAGTCGGGCCTTTATGCTCAAGTGCTCAGCCAGTGCCTTTCAGGCCTCTGGAGATACCACATCATACTCTGCTGGGTCAAGGGTACTGGGGAAAGTGGCCAGGGGCTCAGGCTTATACTTGGAACCTGACATCTTGGCTCCTGGCACACATTTGTACCTTTAAGCCCCTTCTTAAATCCTTCAGTTGTTGCTAGAGCCAAGAATTCAACTTAAAGTACAGAGGATACAAGAACACCCATGCATGTATATACATAATATATATTTATATATTGTGTATTAATATATATTATTCCTAAGTATCCACACAATAATCTGTGTATATGTGTTGTATAGGCATGTGTACATATATAATACATGCATGCCCATGTATTCTGACAAATTTGCACACATAGGCAAAGGTGAGTAACAACAGAAGCAGTCTCTCCCAGGTTCCCCACAGTTAAGGGACTTACTACCCATGGTTTCTGTGGCCAGGGATGAATCTATTCCCCGTTGGATGGTTCTATGCCAAACACTGTACAGAGTAGTCTGGTGCCAACCCTAGGCTGGCATGTCTCTCTCCTTTTGGTTACTTTGCAATGCAAACAATGTTTATCCCAGGGTCCTAGGTTAGTATACACTGGACAATGGGGGAGGGTCACTTAGGTACTGGTATTTGCAGAAGAGAAAGCTTTGTTTCCAATGACCTGCCTTCCAGGCGTCAGGGTGAAGAAGCTCATATGAAAGCAGCCAGGAAACCAGCTAGAGCCTGTGAGTTTGGCCCCCAGGCCTAGTCCCCGTCGAGAGTACCAGCTCCCCACAGCTCCCCTTCTCCCTAATCAAGTTTCAAGAGACCAGTTTATTCTGATTTATCAACAAGAATGGGAACAAGGAGATACGAAATGGATGTGCTGATTTCCAAGACCAATCCTCAAGTTCAGGGGCAGCACTTCTGTCCTGATAGGAAGGCAAGTCAGGGATACTGAATACACAAGAAGGTTGTTGATTCACACCTGTAATCCTACACTGGGGAGCTGAGGCAGGAGGATTGCTGTGAGTTCTAGGCCAGCCTGGACTACATATTTAGTTCAAAGACATCCAGGGCTATAAAGCAAAACTTCCTCAACCTCCCTCCCCTGCCCCCCAATAAAAGGTTGCGTAGAAAAAATCCCAGAGACACTGGGGAATTCTTCAGAAGGAGGCAAGTGGCTGAACACAGCTCGGAATGATAGAACTGTGTGATTGTAGGTGAGTTACTTGGTGTCTGGGGTCCATTTCCACATTGTAAAATGAGCCTAGTAACACCTCCCTACCTTCCTACAGGACTCTTCTGAGAAAAAGCAAGATGGCAAATAGAAACATCTAGGCGCAAATCGGGAATCACTAGTCTTTGCTTCCTTTTAGTTATTTTTACAGACAATTTGCATGTATCATGTTAATTATACATTAATTAGTTAATTAGAAAACATTTGGAAAGCCAAAGGAAAAACACTGGAGCTTTCTCCAATCCCATCAGCTAGAGACAATAATCAGAGGCATTTTATTATATGTCTTTTTGGATTTTTTAAAAATGTATTGTTTTTCTTAAAAATGGAGTCTCCGGGACTGAAGAGATAGCTTAGTGGTTAAGAGTGCATATTGCTCTTGCAGAGGACCTGAGGTAGGCTCCCAGCACTCACATCAAATATCTCACAACCATCTGTAACTCCAGGAGCAGGGGATCTAACGCCCTCTTCTGGCTTCTGCAGGCACCTGTACATAGACACATAAAAATACACAGTTAAATGACTAAAAATAAACTCAAATCTCTAAAAACGTGATCTCACTCTCATGACACTTCATGCCACCCGCTGTTTTCCCCAGTGTATGTATTAACACCAGCTCACTTCTCTCAGTCTCCTTCCACAGCATCAGATTTTAAAACAGTGTGGGGTATAGTGACCTACACAGTCACACACCATGTATTAACTCACCTGCGTTGTCAAGCAGCTCCCGTCGTAAACAATGCTGCAATGAGTATCTTGGCAGCTGCTACACTATGATAAATGTCCTGAAGAATTGGTGCTCCCTACTGATAAACAGCCTTCCAGAAACTTCAGGTAAGTTTATATTTCTATCCATCCCAGCATCATCCATCACCCTGACTCCAGGCCGATCCTGGATTTTGTTGTTGTTGTTGTTGTTGTTGTTGTTGATTTTTCCAACAGCAGTACCCTGATTACTTTCTCTTTTCTGCTACACAGATGTTTCTGTCCAAATGTAATCGGTCCTCCATTGCTGAAGGTTCTACATTCCTGGGTTTAACTAACCCCAGGTTTTATGGCAAATGCTTGTATTCCCAGAACACAGGAGGCAGAGGCAGGAGGTCCAGCCTGGTCTACATAGTGAGTTTCTGGTTACCTGGAGCTACATAGTGAGGTCCTGTGACAAAGAAAACTAGGCATGTTGGTTAATGCCTGTACTCCAAGAACTTAGGAGGGAGAGGCAAGACAATCAGGAGTTCAAGAACACTATCCTCCACTTACTTGGGGAGTTGGAGGCCATTGTATCAAAAAACAAATACATATATAACAAAAAACACAGAATATTTTTTAAAATTTGTGTCTGAAGCAGGGTGTGGTGGCACATACCTTTAAGCCCAGCACTCAGGAGGCAGAGAGAAGTGGATCTCTATGAGTTCAAGGCCAGCCTGGACTACAGAGTGAGTTCCAGGACAGCAGGACTACATAGAGACCCTGCCTCAAACAACAGCTGTTCCAGAGATGGGCGTGGTGACATACTCCTGTAAGTCCCGCCCTTAGGAGGTAAGGCAACAGAAACAACTAGTTAGAGGCCAGTCTAGTCTACATAGCAAGTTCCAGGCCAACAAAAGCTACACAGCAAGACCCCCGACTCCACAACCAAATGTAAACAAAGAGCCATCTGTGTTTGTCCTGAACAGTCCCTGAACAACACAGAAGAACTATATTGTATCTACATTGTCATAACTATGTAGAGATGATGTAAAGCATGTAAGAGGAGGAGCATAGCTCTAAAGCAGACACTATTCGATTTTATGTAAGAGACTCAAGCTTTCAAAGATTTGGAGTGTTCAAAAGAGATTGGCTGGAACCAATCCCTTCAAAATCCAGCCTTAATAGGCCTCTTTAGAGAGCTGGAGAGATGGCTCAATGGTTAATGGTGCTGGCAGCTCTTTCAGAGGTCCTGAGTTCAATTCCCAGAAACCACAGGGTGGCTGACAATCATCTGTAATGAAATCTGGTGCCCTCTACTCGCATGCAGACAAATATGCAGGCAGAACACTGTATACATAATGAATACATTTTTAAAAAATTAGAAAAAAGGGTTGGTGATTTAGCTCAGTGGTAGAGTGCTTGCCAGGCAAGCACAAGGCCATGGGTTCGATCCTCAGCTTAAAAAAAAAAAAAAAAATTAGAAAAAAATAGTCCTCTTTGCCCAGGCTAGTTCTGCACACAGCTCTGGAGGAGTGGTATCCTGCCAGTTTCCCAGCTCACTCACCAGGTCTTATCCCCCAGGGGACCCCCACTGTACTTCTCTACTGTACCAGATCTCATCAGCCTTGTTTGCGGACCTTGCTCAAAGGTGACTTCTTGCCAGAGGTTCCCACTGGCTTTCTGATTACACTTGGCTTCTGCTGCTGAGGCAAGACCCTCTGACCTGTTGCTGAAGGCAGGAGGGGAAGGAGGGCATTTTATCAAAGCTGAAAGTAGTAACCGTGGTACCTGGGACAAAGCAGAAAAAAAGGGCTCAGATCAGAAGGGCGCCATTGGAGAAGGGGTGCAGAGAGAGCAGAGGTCCTAGTCACACACATGCCTTGGTTCCTTGGTGCACACCAACCCAACATCCAACCCTCTTGTCTCCTTTTCTCTTATAAAGAACTTGTGATGACCTTGGACCCATCCTGATAAGCCAAGATAGTCTCCCTGTTCCAAAATCTTTAACTGTCACACCAGCAAAGTCCCTCTGACATAAAATGTCAGATAATCATAGATTCCAAAGCTTGGGAAATAGGTGTGTTTGGATATTATCTTATTATTATTGTTGTTGTTATTGTTGTTTTATGTGCATTGGTGTTTTGTCTGTGTGAGGACATCAGATCCCCTGGAACTGGAGTAGCAGACAGTTGTGAGCTGTTATGTGGGTGCTGGGAATCGAACCCAGGTCCTCTGGAAGAGCAGCCAGTGCTCTTAACCACTGAGCTACCTCTCCAGCCCTGTGTTTGGGTGTTATTATTCTACCCTCCTAGCTTGGCAAAATACTTTTCCCTCTCTGACTTGAGTTTCTTTACCTGCAAACTAAGAGTCATCAACAAAAAGTTCTCCACAGTCCATCCCAGGTGTGGCCGTCGGGGATACTTTCAGTGAAGTATGGATGAGCCAAGTATAGGGACCACACTTGATTTCTCATGGTCTCTATTTCCTCTGCTTGAAAGTCACTTTCCCATCTGAATGCTACCATGTTTTTATTAATTAAACAAGCGTGCACAGAGAACTTCCCATGTGCCTGGCCCCATTCTGAGCCCTTTACCCAAAATCATTTAGTCCTCAAGGTAGCCCAGAGGTGGAATATTATGGCCAGGACCGTGTGGGAGCACAGGATGGGTCAGGAATGCATGAGATGACAAACCAAGAGGGCTTGTAGCAATTTCAGCTCTCTGGCTCCGTGTCTACACACATGTGTACATGATGCAAGCTCATGCATGCATATTTTTGTGGGTGGGTGTGCACCTGTTTGGGGGAGTGTGTGTGTGTGTGTGTGTGTGTGTGTGTGTGTGTGTGTGTACCAGAGGTCAGCTCTGGATGTTGTCTGCTATCCATCTTGCTTTGTGAGACAGGATCTCTTATTGGTTAGGGCTGGCTGACCAGTGAACCCAGTGGTCTTCCTTTTTCTATCTCTCTAATGCTGAGATTATAAACGCACACCACAATGACCAGCTTTGTGTGTGTGTGTGTGTGTGTGTGTGTGTGTGTGTGTGCGTGCGCGGTGTGCTCTGGGGGGCCAAACTCAGGTCTTCATGTTTGCATGGCAAATACTTTATTGATTGACTCTCTCCCCAGTTCCAGAGTCTAGACTTTGAAGAGCTGACTAGCTAGGCTAGGTTGTCCTGAAAGCCCTTGGCCCACAGCCCTGTGGCCGTGGCCTATCTCTTGTTTTTGCTGAACTGAGGTCTCGTGTATTGCAGGGTGACATCCTATTCCACACACAGCAGAGGATGACCTTGAATTTATGATCCTCCTGCCTCTACCTCCCAAACACTGAGGTTGCAGACAGGTACCACCTTGGCCCGTTGTTTGGCCTTGTTGGGAACAGGACCCAGGTTAAGCTACCACTTTAACAAATTGATCCACAGCCTCAGCTACTATGTCTCTTCTGGACTGTAAGGGATGGGAGAGCAAAAGTCTTGTTGAATCCTGGGAACTCCAGCTGTGATAAGAGCCTAGCACACAAGTAAAAACATGAAGCAATTGATAATGAATATCAGCGTTGCCGCTTATCTACTGGAGAGTCTCATTGATCAAAGCAAAACAACAAACATTTAGGCTAGGCATAGTGGTGTGTGCCTGTAATCCCAGCATTTCAGAGGGTGGGGCCCATAGTGGTGTGTGCCTGTAATCCCAGCATTTCAGAGGATGAGGCCGGAAGATTCGATGAGTTCCAGGACAGTCAGAGCTACATCGCAAGACCCTATCTCAAAAATTCAAGGGGAAGAGACACTTACCAGATATTTCCAAAAAGAGCACAGGTTTCACACTAGAACTTGGGGTGCTCACTATTATCCCACCTTTTACAGACCAGCAAACTACAGTAAGGCCTGCCCATTGGGAGGAACTCCAATGTGGGTTGGGATCTGCCTGGGTCCCTAGCCTGCATCCAGCTGCTGATCACTGGGGCCTGTGTTTTCAAGTTAAGACTTAGTTTGACTCTGGAAGGATGGAGAGAAAAGAAATGAATCAGAGAGACATTTTAAGGAGTTTAACGTATCTTTAGTCCTGGCAACAACCTGGCTACATTTCACAGCTTAGAAGAAATTCCTGAAGACGATGGGTAGAGCCAAGATTTAAAACTAGGTCTGTCTAACTCACTGTTTATTGACTTTCAAGTCTTGCCAGGCTGCTGGGCCTCAGATCTCTCGGTTAAAGAATGAAGGAGTTAGGTGATCTCTGGGCTCCAGCTCCGCTTATGTTTTCAAATGAGTGTTAATTGTCTGATGTTTACTGTGAATTTACCTCCTCATAATAAATACCCCTCTGAAGTGCTACTATATTCCACTTTACAAATGGGGAAACTGAGGTTCAACCACATTTGTAGTATCCAAAGCCACACAGCTACCTTTTGGCTTTTTGTTAGATTCTTTTTATTTTTATTTTTTTAATTAATTAATTTATTTATTTATTTAGGTTTTTCGAGACAGGGTTTCTCTGTGTAACTTTGCGCCTTTTCCTGGAGCTCACTTGGTAGCCCAGCCTGGCCTCAAACTCACAGAGATCCGCCTGCCTCTGCCTCCCAAGTGCTGGGATTAAAGGTGTGTGCCACCACCGCCCGGCCCTTATTTTTATTTTTTAAAAAAGATTATTTATTTATTATGTATAGTGTTGTGCCTGCATGTGTCCCTGAAGGCCAGAAGAGGGCACCAAATCTCAATACAGGTGGTTGTGAGCCGCCATGTGGTTGCTGGGAATTGAACTCAGGACCTCTGGAAGAGCAGTCATTGCTCTTAACCTCTAAGCCATCTCTCTAGTCCTTTTATTGGGTTCTTAAACTAAATTCTTGCTCATGATCCTACACAGCTTCTGTGGTGTCCAACAGCTTTGGAGTGAGTCCCTCTGTACACCTGCAGAACTGGAGCAAGGCAAGCCAGGTTGCAGGAAGAATGTCAATGCGTGGGCCTCTTCTTTTGGATTTCAAAGGTTCACTCCAGTGAGGTTCTGTTAGAGTCAAAAGGTGACACTGAGTGGATGATTAGCTGAGGCTCAGAGCTGGCCCTGGCACCACTGGCCTCGACCATTTTCTCTAATCTTGTTGTCAAGGCAACCTTAGGACTCCGGTTCTGAAGTGATTCTTCCACTTGCCTTCTTGAGACAGCCATTCCCAGAGACCCACTGGTGAATGATTGAAGACAGTGAAATAAAGACAGTGACTAGGACTTTCAGGCTCTCAGCCAGAAAGAGGTATTCTGTAAGCATTTGTCCACTTCATTGCCGCCCTGCAGTGACTTACAAAACACCTGCACCAGAGGGGGAGCTCACCAAATGGTGGATCCATGCATGCAAAAATGGCAAGTAATGAAACAGAGGCTGGCACATTTCCTAGGCAGAGTAATATAGGCTTGTAGTGGTAGGTCCCTGACAACCTGGGACCTACTGACAGAGGGAGAGAGCTGGGCTCATCCTGAAGGTGACCTACACTGTGGGCTGTGACACATGTGAGCCCGAATACACACACACCACACACAAACACAGAGAGGGGAGAGGGAGAGAGGGGGGAAGGGAGAGAGAGGAGAGAGAGAGAGAGAGAGAGAGAGAGAGAGAGAGAGAGAGAGAGAGATCAGTATAACTTTCTGAGACAGGAGTCCACTATGTAGCAAGGAACTCACTATGTAGATGAGGCTAGCATTGAACTCAGAGATCTGCTTCTCTTGTCTCTAGAGTACTTGTGATTAAAGAATTAGTAATGGTGACCCCCAATGAAAGGAGGCGGGTGACATGGCTCCTGAAATGACTTGGTGGAAAGAGAACAGGACCCCTCCATCCTCTATATGAGAAGTCTGTCTTCTGACCTCCACATGCATGTCATGGCACATGCATGCCTACACACATTAATAAAATGAAATAAAAGTATGTGTGTTACACAAACTCATGCTGTATATAGAAAGATCACCTTTGAGATGCTGACCTAAGCCCTGGTGTCTCTCATCTCCACACCTGTGAGCTATAGCTGCCCATGGAAGAGTTCCTGCCTACTCCAGGCTTTGGGAATGGGGTACCAAGTGTGTCACTCACCCATTCTCTCTCTCTCTCATTATAAACTAGGAAGAACACAAAACTTAGCATGCTATTTTAAACGTACATTCAGTGTTTACATGTTTACATTTCTGTGTTGTACAATCAGTATCCAGGACTTTCTCATTCCACAAGCCGTCTCTCTCCCCTTGCATCCATTATATTTTCCGCCATCTTGGATTTTAGCCACAAGTACACAATCACTGGGTTTAAAGTCTTCAATGAGTTTTTAGTATTCATTTGTTTGTTATTTGTGGGGTGGGGAAAGGCCCATGGGATGTGCATGTGGAGGTCAGCTGACTATGGCTGGAATAGGCCTTTCTACTAAGTGTCCACATGGGTCCACGTGAGTCCTAGGGGTTGAACTCAGGTCATCAGGCTTGGTGGCAAGCGCCTTTTATTCACTGAGCCATCTTTCCAGCCACAAAGCCTTTATTGAGTCTTAGTATGGCACAAGATGGGATGAGTGTTCAGTAAATGGTCATTGATTTTTGTGTCCTCACCTCCACCCCCTTCTTGGTTTAAGGGCACCTTAGCTTTGAAATGCCTCACAGTTATATGTGTAAGAGTGCCCTCTAGTGGAAATAATGAAAATTGATGCTTAAGAACAACCTATTTGCCTTTCTAGCAGGCGATGACAAGTGTCCTTTTGCGTCCTTTTTGTGTAGTTTTTCTTACTGGACTCCACTGAGTCTCAAATTGTGATCAGTTGAAAGTTGAGTCAAGTGTAGTGGCTCTGTAATCTTAGAACTAAGGATATGTACGCAAGAGGATTGCCGTGAGCAATCCTAATAAGTTCCAGACTAGGCTGGGCTACCTAGGGACAGCCTGTTTCAGAAAACATAAAGGCTGGATTCAAGCCTTTAATCCCAGCACAAGGCGGAGGCAAGTAGATCTCTGAGATTGTACATAGTGAGTTCCAGGCCAGCCGGAACTAAATAGTGAGCCCTGTATCAAAAAAAAACGAAAAAACAACCCAAAACAAAACAAAGAAGGTAAACATTCATATCCACTTTACAGATATGATATATGGAACAGCATTTTTCAAGTTGACTGGGAAGAGCCAGTTTTTTTTTTTAAGGGTTGTGAGGCAATTCATTTATATAATCAAAATGAATTACTGCATAAATTACATCAAAACACAAAAACATGC
Source organism: Onychomys torridus (assembly GCF_903995425.1). Taxonomy (NCBI): domain Eukaryota; kingdom Metazoa; phylum Chordata; class Mammalia; order Rodentia; family Cricetidae; genus Onychomys; species Onychomys torridus. The sequence continues at coordinate 172,694,334 of NC_050443.1, forward strand.
AAAATAAAAACCCAAAATTTAAGATAAGATTCAACAGATAATAGTACATTCCAACAAAAACAAACATAACCCTGGGAAAATAATCTCAAAATTGGTATATAGCTATTGAATGTGTGTATTTTTAATTGATATAGAGAATTGCATTTCATGGTGTTCTGCTTCCATAACTAATTGAAAAATCATGAGTAAAATAGTGTTTCCCTGCTTTTCATGAGCATTATATATATCAACAGTCAGTGGCTTTCAAGGGTAAAACTCTTATGATTGCCTAAATGATCCAGTCCAGGAGGAATGGACTCCAATGATACATTGCAAGGTGTGGTGTGTGTCAGAACTGTTTCTGTTCTGTTTGAATAAGAGTTTAGCAGAGGGCTACAGAGTTAGCTCAGGAGTTAAGAGCACTTGTTCCAGCACCTATTCTAATTTCTAGCACCTATATGGTGGCCCACAACCTTCTGTAACTCCAGTTCCAGGGGCTCCAACACCCTTCCCTGACCTCAGCAGGTACTGAGCATGTAAGTGTTACATACATGCATACATGCAAGCAAAGTACCCATACAAATAAAACAAATTTTAAATTCAAAATATTATTTAAAAAAGAGTGAGTTTAGTGGAAAGCCAGTCATGGGGCACAGGCCTCTAGTCCCAGCAGTCAGGAGGCAGAGGCAAAAGGATCTCTGTTAGTTTGAGGCCAGCCTAGTTTACTTATAGAGTTCCAGGACAGCCAGGACCACATAGAGAGACTTTGTCTGAAGAAGAGAGAGGAGAGGAGAGGAGAGGAGAGGAGAGGAGAGGAGAGGATAGAGAGGGAGTTTAGTGAGGGGTTGGTGTGGAGGTCTGAATAAGAATGGTCCCCATCATAGGCTCATGTATTTGAACACTTAGTCACCAGAGAGTGGAATTGTTGGGACCATTAGAAGGCTTGGATTGTTGGAAGAAGTGTGTCCCTGGGGGGTGGGCTTTGAGGTTTCTGAAGCCTGTGCCAGGTCCAGCCCTCTCTGCCTCCTCTCTCCTACTGCCTGAGGATCAGGATGTAGAACTCTAATCTGCTTATCCAGTAGTATGTCTGCTTTGTGCCACTGTGCTCCCTGCCATGATGATAATGGACTAAGACCCTGAAACCATAAGCAAGCCCCAATTAAACACTTTCTTTGGTAAGAGTTGCCTTGGTCATGGTGTCTCATCACAGCAATAGAAACACTAACTGGTAGTGGGAATCTAGTAAAGTCATTGTATCTGGGGAAAACATTAGAATGAAACAGTTGTTTCTCACTGTATCTAGGGTAACACTAGAATGCAGTCGTTGTTTGCTGGAGGTACTTAGACCTTGGAGAAATCATAGTAGAGAACAGTGAGTTATAGTGATATTTTATTTGTATTGAGGACTGTAAACAGGGCACTTCTAGAAACAATGTTTCTTCAAGGAACAATGGCAACAGAATGCCCCTTCCTTCTGGAATATGTAGAAGGTGTGGTAAGGGAAGACACTGGACCAATGAATGTAGATCAACAAGGGACAGACAAGGTAATACTTTGCCTCAGTCTTTGGGAAACTCCCAGAGGAGCCTCAAGCAGGCCCCTACAGTGAATCCAGTTCAGACCTTTCCTGCAATCATAGAGGAGACCCCTAGTCAGAGCAGTTAAATAACCAAATGCCTATTGAAATAAACCAGGCTACTCAGAGTAATGGAACAACAGAGACAGAGAGAACAGAAAATTCAGGAGAAACCATAAAGAAAATTTTTTGGCAAACTTCTATAAATGAACAAAGACCAAGATTAACAATAAAAATAAATGGTGTTTTGTTGTCTGGTCTGGTAGACACAGGTGCTGATGTGACTATAATTGCACCAGAATTTTGGCATCCATCTTGGCCTCTTCAGGAGGTAAATGTTCAACTGTTAGGAATTGGAACATTATCTCAAGTGAAACAGAGTGCAAGATGGCTCAAATGTATAGGCCCAGAAGGACAGAGAGGCAGATTAAAACCATATGTGGCTAACATAGCTATGAACTTGTGGGGTCAAGACCTGTTACAACAATGGAATACTCAGATTAACATCCCTCCAACCTCAGAAATAAATCATAAACTAGCACGTGTTTCTGAGAGAAATATTAGAAGGTATTATTCTAATGAGTGGTCACCAGCCATCCATATTATACAAGAACAGGGCACAAAAACTAATGATCTTCCAAAGACACTAACAGCTCTACCTTTAAAATGGTTAACAGACAAGCCTGTATGGGTTCATCAATGGCCTTTAACAACAGAGAAACTCCAGGCTTTAGAAGAGCTGGTAGAAGAACAGTTAAATGCTCGGCATATTGAAGAATCTACTAGCCCATGGAATTCTCCTGTATTTGTTATTAAAAAGAAATCTGGTAAATGGAGAATGGTAACAGACCTTAGAGCAATTAACAAAGTGATTCAGCCAATGGGTTCTCTACAATCTGGAATTCCTCTGCCTACTATGTTACCTAAAGGATGGCCTCTCACAGTTATCGATTTAAAAGACTATTTCTTTTCAATATCCCTTACAAGAAAAAGACAGAGAATGATTTGCTTTCACGGTGCCTACTTACAATAATTCTCAACCGGTTAGAAGATTTCAGTGGAGAGTCCTCCCACAGGGAATGTTGACTAGTCCAACCCTGTGCCAATATTTTGTACAACAGCCCTTGGAAGTGATATGTAAAAAATTTCCTAAATCTATAATTTATCATTATATGGATGATATTTTACTAGCTGACTCAAATGCAGATACTTTAGAAAGAATGTTTGAAGAAGTAAAGAAAATATTGCCTTGCTAGGGATTACAAATTGCTCCTGAAAAGATACAAAGGGGAGATTCTATTAATTATTTAGGATATAAAATAGAGCTACAAAAAATTAGACCTCAAAAGGTGCAAATTAGGAGAGATCTCCTACAGACTCTTAATGACTTTCAAAGATTATTTGGGGACATTTCTCATCTACGAACTATTGTTGGGGTAAAAAATGATGAACTGAATAATTTGTTCAAAACCTTAGAAGGTGACAAGCACTTAAATAGTCCAAGAGAATTATCACCTGAAGCTGAGAAAGAATTGGCCTTGGTAGAAAAGAAAGTACATGAAGGACATATGGATCGTATTGATCCAAAGCTGGATTGCATTTTGGTTATTTTACCTTCTAGGCATTCTCCTACAGGAATATTAATGCAGAGAGAAGATATTATATTGGAATGGATATTTTTACCAAATAAACCAAATAAAAAATTAAAAACTTATGTGGAAAAAATCTCTGACTTAATTTTGAAAGGAAAATTGAGATTTCGTCAATTAGCAGGAATAGACCCAGCAGAAATTGTTGTACCTTTAACTAAAGAGGACATTGAAAAATTATGGACAGAAAGTGAACCTTGGCAAAGAGCTTGCAGTAATTTTTTGGGAGAAATTAACAGCAAATATCCTAAAAGCAATAGAATTGATCTTATAAAGAGAGCTGATTGGATCTTGCCTCGAATTATACATGAAAAACCCATATCTGGAGTTCGGACATTTTATACAGATGCCAACAAACAAGGAAAGGCAGGTTACAAATCAGAAAATTTAAGTAAAGTGGTTCAAAGTCCTTATAATTCAGTTTAAAAAATCAGAATTGTATGCTATTCTGTTGGTATTAATGGATTTTTCAGAACCTCTCAACATAGTTACTGACTCTCAATATGCTGAAAGAGTGGTATTACATATTGAGACTGCAGAATTTATCCCTGATGCTTCAGAATTAACTTCACTATTTATTCAATTACAAGATACAATCAGGGAAAGGAGTCATCTTTTATATATAACTCACATCTGATCCCATACTGGTCTGCCAGGCCCTCTAGCACAAGGTAATGATGAGATTGATAAATTATTGATAAGAAATGTGCTGGAGGCCTCAGAATTTCATAGAAAACATCATGTCAATAGTAAAGGTTTAAAAAAGGATTTTTCCATAACCTGGCAACAAGCCAAGGGAATTGTAAAGAAATGTCCTACTTGTTCCTTCTACAATCAGACACCATTGCCAGCAGGATGTAACCCAAAGGGTACTCAGAGGAATGAAATCTGGCAGATGGATGTGTTTCACTTTGTGGAATTTGGAAACTTGAAATATGTACACCATACTATCAATACTTACTTAGGATTTCAATGGGCAACTGCTTTGAGTTCTGAAAAAGCTGATTCTGTAATCACTCATTTGCTAGAAGTTATGGCCATCATGGGTATACCTACACAAATTAAAACTGGCAATGCTCCAGCATATGTCTCTATTAAAATGAAACAGTTTTTTGCTTATTATAATATAAAGCATATTACAGGTATACCACACAATCCTACAGGCTAAGCATTTATAGAAAGATCCAACAGAACTCTAAAGGACATGATAAATAAACAGAAAGGGGTAACAAAAACCCCCAGAAATAGGACTGCACAATGCTCTATTAACTTTGAATTTTCTCAGTGCTAATGAGAAAGGAACAACAGCTGCAAAGAGACATTGGTTAATAGAAAAAACTACAGAATTAAATCAGCCTATATACTTCAAGGCTGTACTGACCTCAGAATGGAAACCACGGTATGTGTTATGTTGGGGATGAGGTTTTGCTTTTGTTTCTGCAGGAGAAGATAAGCTGTGGGTACCATCAAAATTGACAAAGGTTCGATTTGAACAAGAGAGACCTCTTAATTAGAGGAGGTGATAGTTCATCAACCAACATGACCATCCAGTTTAAACTCACTTATACCATTAATACATGCTTTTTCATTTAATCAGATGTAACTTGCCAAAAAGGAACCTCCCTAAAATTAGTCTTGGGGAAGGGTTTTTGTTTTTGTCTTTTAGGAGAATGAAGGTTAAGGAATCTGAAGAACACTGAACAAATGAGACAACTGAAGAAAAAGGACAAATCATCTGTCCCAGGATAAAGAGTAAAATGGCCTATTGGTATATCATCTACAAAATTTCATAAATCTTCCTAAATGTTTGTTTCTGCTCTTCTCTAAAAAATTAATACTATTGGTCTTCTTGTAGTCCCAGTTCAATTAAAATTTAAAGCTGACTTTGGAGTTGGAGAATGGCTCTCTCCTCCTTTAAACTCAAGCATGTTGTTAAAAGAAAAATGAAAACTCCCTGTGTAATACCAGAAGAATGAGCCATCTTCTGACATGGGACAGGAGAAAAACCAAATTAATTAAGGGACTATTCTATTACTAATCTCAATTCTTTGATTCTATTCTGATTCTTTAAATTTTTCTTAAAGTATGAATTTTATATCAAAATTTATAAGATATATATATATATATAAAACTTTGTTACGATAATAATGGTCATATAGAGAACTAATTAATTCTAGACAAAAGGCTTCAATTAGCTGCCTATACATGTCTTTGTGTTCGAGTCTCTTTTCAGTTTTCTGCAGGAAATCACAGCCAGGCCTAACATCAACTGAAATCTCCAGGAAGAAGATGGGGCCCCACAACAACAATTCCACGTGGAAAATAGTATCACTAAGCTGACAAACATCATCTACAGATCAGCTTTGGACTACAAAGTGCTTAGAGCAATTCTGAGATGGCTAGCTGAGATGATCCAGTTTCAAAGACTACTTGAATAAGGACTTGAGATAAACCCTGAACTTTGGCATTATGGATAACGAAGAATATAGTTACCTTTCCTAGAATTTGTCAATTAACCCCAAATTTTTCTTTTCAGAATAAGGATAACTTCGCCCATACCCAGCAGGAAGCAATTTTAAGAATTCGACACCCACATTCCCAAAGGGGTGGTGTGGGGTGGGTGGTTTTTTGGTCTTTTTATGGGTTTTGGATCTGGGATAGTTTTCATTGTTTAGGAGGGTTGATTACAAGTTGTTGTTAAGGGGTAGGAAAAGGGCTAGGCAAAAGGTGCTTGTTTAAAAAAAAAAAAAGAAAAAAGAAAAAGACAATTACTAGTTTTAAATACTTTACATTGGATTGGATTGTTTTATATTGTATACAAATTATTATTATTATTGAGATTGAGATTGTTAGAATATACCATAAACATATTTTTAATCTTGCTCAAGATACTGAATTTATACCATTCATTTAACAATGTAATGCAATTTGGTAATCCTTGAATGTTAGTATTACCAACTATTAGGATATATAGAAATGAAAGTTAGTGGTTAGACATTACAATTGAACTTGTAGTCATATTAGGTGTGTTTTCAAGATCAAACAGATACATTTTAGATAGACAGGTCATCTTCAAATCCTTCAGAGATCTACAGAACATGGCATTTAAAATGCTTTGATAACTTAGGAATTTTTCTTTTTTTGCTATGACTATGAGACATGTCAGCTCCTGGCAGTACCAATCTACTTCAGAGAAAATATGGGCATTGAAGAAACCGCATATGGAGTTAACTTTCATTGTGGCAAAAGTTAGCCACTGGACAACAAAGTATCCTCGAATCAACTGCTGAACTATATTCAGACAGGACCTGAAACAAAGAACTACCAATTCTTGCCAAAACAAGTGTGGTTGTGGCTTTAGCAAAAGGCATCTTCTGAAGCCAGGACAATATGGCACCATCCCTGAAGTGAGTGGCCTTTGCAATCTGGAAAAGGTACCATGCCCTTTTCTTCAAAGGCAGCTGAACAGGGAGTGGGCCAGTGGCTTCTGAGGTGCAATGGAACAGCAGATGAAACAGTTATTCTTGAAGAATAACTAAGCTCACCCATCTCAATAGTAAACTGGCATTTAATAGAGGGATGTGAAGAAGAACAGGATGACGAGATGAAGCCACATATACATAGCCAAGAAAAATGGACAGCTGAATTGAAAAAAAATCAATAATTTCCAGAATTTAAAATCCTGAATCATGACATGACACTAATGGAATTCAGGTGTTTCTGGTACATGGACTGCTCTCACCAAATGTGAGGTCAAACTGTTGACCTTGTGTACATCCTAGTTCACAAATGAGTCTGTCAGATATGCTAAGCCTGTAGGCTGAAGATGATGCCCCAACACTGCGGAGAAACCTCAGGTGACTGTCCAGGCAGCTGGCTGTTTCTGTCAACTCACATTTTCTTTTTTTTGGAAGCTGCTTGCATGCACTTCCTGTTTTTATTTTTTATTAGGTAGTATTATTTCCTTCTTGGGTCTCTGAGGGAGTTGAAGATCAGTTAGTTATAGTTATAATTATCTTTGTTAGGGATTTCAGAAAAACTCACTAAGAGCTGTAAGTGTATAAATTTGAAAGACGTTATAAGACAGTTCCGTTAGTAATATAAGTTAGGATAGAAAGTGACTCAGGTACATTTTGGACTTACCGAAATAGGATAGATAATGGAATTATTTTCTCTGAATTTGTCAAATACAAATAGACTAGACATTGTTTATATATGTGGTATATATACTTATTGTACTTTTGTATATAATTTTTCTTATATTTAGTTATAACTTTTTTCCTTTTTTAAATTAAAATAGAAAAGGGGAAATATAGTGATATTTTATTTGTATTGAAATGTGATTTTATTTGTATGTTAACAAAGTTGCCTTGAGGTCAGAGCAAGCCAGAGCAGAAGCTGGGCGGTGGTGGTGGTGCACACCTTTAGTCCCAGCACTTGGGAGGCAGAGCTAGCCGGATCACTGAGTTCAAGGCCACTTTAGAAACAGCTAAACTTGGTGACCCATGCCTTTAATCCCAGAAACCCAACCTTTAATCCCAGGGAGTGGGGGCAGAAAGAAAAAGGTATATAAGGCGTGAGGACCAGGAACTAGAGGAGTAAAGCATGTAGTTAGTTAAGCATTTAACTGGAGAAGTATTCAGGCTTTGGAGCAACACAGTTCAGCTGAGATTCATGTGGAGGAGGACTCAGAAGCTTCCAGCCTGAGGAAACAGGATCACCTGAGGAACCAGCAAGGTGAGATAGCTGTGGCTTGTTCTGTGTCTCTGCTCTTCCAGCAATCACCCCAATAACTGGCCTCAGGTTTGTGTTTATTAGTAAGAACCTTTAAGATTCCTACTACAGTGAGTGTTTCTATGATTTAGAGTTGTTTTTTCTGAAGGGGTTCTCCATCCATTGCATTACTTTGGTCACAAGACTATGCTGGTACACTTGCATTACTGGGTACTGCAAACAGCACATAATAAGGACTAAAGGTTGCAGGGGGTATAATGATTTCCTTCGGGGAACATATAGAATATATCAAAGGGTCTTTGGTATGAGGAACATATTTTACCCAAAAAATAAGTTTTGTGTAATAATCAATAAATATGATTCTAAATGGCCATTCAAGCTTCAATCCATCAGACACTGGACCTCCCTGCTGCTAGAGCCTACATTACATTCTGGAGCCTAAATTACATTCTTTGATCATCTGCACCACAGACAACAACAACAACAACAGTAACTAAGTCAGCTAGTGAGATGGCTCAGAGAGTAAATAAATGTGCTTGTGCAAACCTGGTGACCTGCGTTCAATCTCGGGACCCCACCCCAAGGAGAGAACCAATTCCATAAACTTGTCTTGTGACCTCGACATGTGCACTGTGGCATGTGGGCATGCGCGCGCGCGCGCACACACACACACACACACACACACACACACACACACTATATTTTAAAAGATTTGTTTTTATTTGATGTTTATGCGTGGTTTGGCTGCACATATGTCTGTGGACCACATTGATGCAGTGTCGGCAGAGTCCAGAAGAGGGTATGAGGTCCCTTGGAACCAGAGTTACAGATGGTTGTAAGCCTCCATGTGGGTGCTGGGAAGAGAAACCCAATCTTCTACAAGAACAAGTGCTCTTAATGACTAAGCCATCTCTCCACCCTCTTCCATCAATTTTTAGGTCTAATGTCCTTTCTTTCAAAGTGTTTCTTCAGGGTTTGAACTTGCTTCTTTTATATCTATGTAATAGTTAGGACAATAGTTTTACTAGCTGTACTAGCCAGTACAACTCTACCAAAAGCATTTAGCTCTCGGAATCAATTCCTGCCTGCTTCCTGCAGTGGTCATTATGGACTAAACCTCTACAACTGTAAGCAAGCCCCCAGTGACATGCTGTAGTTGGAGAGCTTCTCTCCAGGTTCCACCAAGCCCCAGCAGTCCCACAACCCATGTATAAAATAATCATACAGACACTTATATTATTTAAACTATTTGGCCATTAGCTCAGGCCTACCATTGTCTAGCCTTTACTCTTATATTTAGCCCATTTTTCTATACTTTGTCCCATGGCTTGTGTCTTTACATGTTGTTTCTCATGGCGGCGGCTGGCAGTGGCTCTCTCTCTGCCTTCCACTTTCCAGAAATCTCTTCTCTCTTGTCCCACCTATCCTTCCTGCCTGGCCACTTGCCAATCAGCATTTTATTTATTTTAACCAATCAGAGCAATACAATTAACATACAGAACATCCCACAGCACTTCTCCTTTTTTTTTTTTTATAAAGCAAGGTTTTAACATTTATATAGTAAAATTATAGACAACAAAACAATTATCAAGCAAGAATTACAGTTACAATATTAAAGAACATATCCTATCTATCTTATATTTGTGAGTCTAAGGTTTTATATCTAACTTATCTTTTATAACTGAGGAAATTATATATCTAGTCTTCAACCACATCAAAACCTCAGAAGGATATAATATTACCTGAGAACCGGGAGAAGGATGCAAGCAATTTTTGGGAGTCTTGCAGGGTAGACAGAGACAGCTGGCAGCCTGGACAGTCACCTAATGTTCCTTTGTAAAGTTGGGGCATTTGTCTTTAGCCCACAGGGCTAGAGTCTCTTGGTCAACATGCTTTCTTTTACAAGAGTTCCTTTGGTCATGGTGTCTCTCACAGCAATACAACACTGGCTAGACAGAAGCCAAGAGAACTGGTGTTATCTAGTGAGTATCTGCATTCATTAGTGCTCGCCCTTCTTGATGCTTTCATATTTGCGGAATTTTTAATTCAAAGTCCTTATCTTCAGGTCTTCACATTGTACTACCATGGGGATGGCATTCAGAAGCTATTCAGAGCACTCCATCCAGCTGTATGTAGAGGCACTGTTTTGGCTGCCTAGTTGTGTGTGGTGGCTGTACAAGTGAGGGTCCTGTGTAGGATCAGGATCAGAGCACACAGAGTGAATGTACAATGAAAGAGGACTTCTGATTGGCTTATGTAGAGTAGTCCAACAATAGCTATCCCATACTAGAGAGGCTGAGGACCTGGTAGTTGCTCAGCCTGTGAGGCTGGGTGTCTCAGCAGTCCTAATCTGGTGCCAAAGGCCTTGAGTAGTCCTAGAGAGTTACCTGGTCTTCAGTCCATGTTGGAAGTTCAAAGACATTGGTTCTGATACTAGGGAAGGACTCACTGTCGTCATCATTATCATCATTGTTATCATCATCATCAACAGCAGCAGCAGCAGCAGCAGAGATGAACTCACCAGTGACAGTGAAACCAAGTAAGCAAAAAAGCAGAGGTGTTCCTGCTTCCATGCCCTTTTAACTGGCCACTACTAGAAGGTGGCATCCACATCTATTAGGTGGGTCTTCCCATACAAATGACAGTGATTGATCCTCTGCAGGCATGCCATTAGGCTAACCTGATATAATCATTCACTGAAGCTCTCTGACCAGGTGACAATTTAACCACCACCACTGTCCTGGTAATCTAGTTATACAGGGGACATTGTCCTGGCTGTATGCTTGTATATGATGGCATTGTGTTACTTATTTAGGACCGAGGTTGGGCAGTAAGACACGGTCTTCCTCTCCAGATACCAGAATCACTAGCTTTCCTCTCCAGAAGCCATTATGGTGACTGTAAAACCATCTCAGATGACATAATATAACCAGGACTTCCAATGACTATTATAAAGCAATCCCAAAGATAACTGTGACTTCAGGCATGATCTGCAGACAGTAGGGATTTAATTTCATAACTTCTAGTTCTTTAGCTCAGTGTGTCTCTATAGCTGATGTTCACCTCAACATCTGGTCCAGAGATAATGCTACCTCTCTAGTTTCCTTCTCAAGGATGCACAAAATCAGAGGTAAGGGAAAGCCAGGTCAGCAGGGTATACATTTCAAGGTGTCTAAGTGTGTTTTTTTTTTCTTACACAGCCATGATGGTCACATTTCTTGGCTAAAGATAAACTACTGACAAATGTGTAAGCTACTGCTTAATTTCAAGAGATTATATGATACATTTTAGGTTGACCAACAATCTGCCTGTATAGAGGGTGACATCCGGGTTAGGAGACAAGACAAAGGTGTATAAACATTCACAAACAATGGAAGATTAAAGGGATACAGCATAGTGGCACTCTGTCTGTAATCCCAGTGCCCAGGGGCAAAAGAATCAAGAGTTTCAGGCCACCTGGGCTGCACAGCAAGTTCCAGGCTAACTTGGTTGCATATGTTAAAAAAAAAAAAAAATCCCAGCCAAACACAGGTCTTTAGAACAGCAGGCTGCAGATAGCTCCTTGCATGTAGACTCCATCCGGAAGTGCTGTGCCAATACAGCTCAATTCTCTGCCTCTCTCTTTCTCTGAGGCTGAAGGGGAGGCTGTACAGCCAAGCAGAGTTGAAATTCTGTAGGGAAGTCAAGCTTTCTGAAGGCAATTTTCAAGTTGCCCTGTGCTGTGATATGACAATTTTAAGACACATTGTACTAATCTCCCCTGAGTTTCCCGGTAGGATTGATCCCAGAGGACCTACTGCTGGTGTTATCTTTTCTCTGTCTCATCTCCCCTACCCCATTACTCTCCTGTCTGAGAGCACCTTCTGGATGAACTAATTGTATCCTTACTTTTCAGCTACTGTGACTGAGGTGCTATAAATGTTCACATACAATTTTGTTAAACTTTTTGCACCAAAAACCCTACAACCTTCTTATTCTATATACTTTGTAGACCTTGTGTTGTTTTCTTCTCTTAGCATTAAAAAAAAAAATCATTTGGGGCCTGGAGAGATGGCTCAGAGGTTAAGAGTGCTGGCTGCTCTTCCAGAGGTCATGAGTTCAATTCCCAGCAACTACATGGTGGCTCACAACCATCTGTAATGAGATCTGGTGCTCTCTTCTAGCCTGCAGGGATATGTGCAAACAGAACACTGTATACATAATAAATGAATACATTTTAAAAACAAAACATGTTGGGGATTTAGCTCAGTGGTAGAGCACTTGCCTAGAAAGCACAAGGCCCTGGGTTCAATCCTCAGCTTAAAAAAAAAAAAAAGGAAAAACAAAACAAAAATCATCCATCTTTGTAGCATGCCTCAGTATACTTTTTTACTGCTTAGTGGTGTTTTTGTGATGTTCACTTCACGTCACCTGACATTAGGTGTTCTGTGCACTGTCAAGCTGTCAGACATGGGCAGGCATGTGGTAAGGACTGTGCAGCTGTGCACTTTTCATTTGTAAGTTTTGGTGACTTTGTGCAAACTAATTGCTGAAAGAAACAATAGGAAAAAAATTAAATTCTCCATCTCTTAGATTGTATTGTCATGGAGAGAGACAATAACTACATATAAACAAGGCAATAAATAGATTTCTAAAATCACTATTTTATATTTTAGGGTTAAAAAAATCTTTTTGGGCTGGAGAGATGTCTCAGCGGTTAGGAGCACTGGCTGTTCTTCCAGAGGTCCTGAGTTCAATTCCCAGCACCCACATGGTGGCTCACAACCATCTGTAGTGAGATCTGGTGCCCTCTTCTGGCCTGCAGGCATACATGCAGGCAGAACATTGTATACATAATAAATTTTTTTAAAAATCTTTTCTTTCTACTTTTATAATTACACAAGCTAACTGTATAAAATTCACAAAATGTGTAAAGGCCTAAGAAAGAAAGCAAAAATAGCGTTGTCTTGGAAGCCATTGCAAAAGTTCTCTTGCTTTCATTATTATTTTTAGATAGGGTCTCATTCGAATTTGCTATGTGCTTGGTAGAAGATGAACTTGAACTTTTGATCATACCTCCACCTCCTGAGAGTTCTGGGATTACAGATGTGTGCCACAGGCTAGTCCATGCAGTGCTGGGGAAGGGGCCGAGCACTTCTAAAGTGGCAGTCTATGGAAGTCTTGGATCAGGACTTATTAAAGGATGAATGGATATAACACATGAATACAGAATGAAGTGGTGCCGCTAACTTCGTCCACCAGGGGGGATGGGGAAATGTCCAGATAAGGTCACCGAGCTGTGTGTGGGGTCAGGAAGCCTTCTACCATCCAGGAGAGTGCACGAGCCTCCTCCTCAATTCTTATCTGTCCACATACCCAGAGAAGACCACACCCATAGGGCTAGTCACCCCAATACCATTGGCTAAACGGATAGCTTTCCCACCATGCTTCCCCTTTTTTGTCTAATTAAGAAGGTTCTAATCCTAATATAAAACTATATATAACAAGAATAATTATCAAGTATTGTCCAGAAGAAAGAAAGGGTAATAAACAAAAATGCAACTATAACAACATCAAGCAAGAAATACATTCTAGATGTTCAGACCACAGGTAGCTGGCAAATTACAGAGATTACTCCAGTAGTTGTCCTATCCTGAAGAGTGTAAGTCTTGTACCTAATGTGCATTTAGCTAAGATTCAAGAGGACTGTAACTGTACTTCAACTCCATCCAAGACCTGAGAAGGAAAATAACATTACCCAAGTGAGCAGCAAGTGCAAGCAAGAGACTTGGGAAAAATGCAAGGAATGACAGAGACAGCTGGCTGCCTGGACAGTCCATGTTTTCCTGCAACATTGGGGCATCCAGCCGCGGCTATAGGCCTACACGACCTGACAGACCATTTTCAGAAGCAAGAAAATTTGAAGGACTGTCCTACCCCATCTTGGCAAGGTTCAGCTTTTCCTCGTGTCCTGCTGTCTGGAGTGGACAGCATGCTTACTGTCAACAGCCAAGGCAAGGGCGGTTTTTTGCCCAATAGGCCAGTTTTGCCAATAAGAAAACAAACTCCATAGGGAGTGTCTTCGGTGCCAACATCCTCTCGGGAGTAGATTGGTACTGCCAGAATTCTAGGTTATTAAAACATTTAAATGCCATATTATCTAGGCTATGGAGTGTTTGGAGATTACCTGTCTTTGTAGAATATATCTCTGTGCACCTAGAAAATCTAACTAACATGACTATAAGTATGACAAACATGAATGACTATTAACCTGTAGTTCTTAATAACCTATATAGCTTAAAGACTAAAGCTTCACATCATGAAAATAAACAATCTGTAAACAGATGTACAGTATAGGGGCAATGACCTCAAAATTGTGACAATATACAAAAATATCTTAACCAGAGATAGAAATGTATAGTGCAATATGCCAAAAATAACCTTACTTTTCATCAATATACAAAATATCCTAAACAGAAGTAGAAACATATATACAGTATGACAAAAATATTTTTACATTTGTATCAATATACAAAAAATATTTTAAACAGAAGTAGAAACATATATACAATATAACAAAAATAATTTTGAATTTGTACAGTATCGGGGACTACGGAGGGGGGGGTCCAGCCCCTTGATAGTCCCCTCCCAGGGGACTCAGTTTGTTCCTCCCAAGTTCTGACCCATCTAGTTCTTCCATTCTCTTTTCTCTTCTCCGTCCGGTGCCCTGGAAGTCCCGGTATAAAAAGGGACGGTCCGAGCTAAATGGTGTAAAGCTATTAATTAACGTCCACCTGACCTAGGTGGTGTCTCCTTGTGGAATTTACCTTAAGTCAGGTGACTAACATGTAAACTGTTATCACTGTTAGTTCTTGAAAGTGGCTAAGGGAGATATCTGATTCTGGAGGAAGCCTTTCCTGAGGCTGTTCTCCAAAGTCCACACTGTTAGCCCTTCTTAGGGAAAAGTCAATTGGGAAAACTATGAAGGCACACATGATTCTCTCTCTCTCTCTCTCTCTCTCTCTCTCTCTCTCCTCTCTCTCTCTCTCTCTCTCTCTTTGTGGAGCTTGTAGTAGGAATCTTAAAGGTTCTTATTAATGAACTCAAACCCAAGGCCAGGTATTGGGGTGAATACTGGAAGATCAGAGAAGCAGAACAAGCTACAGTTTCCTCACCTCGCCAGTTCCTCAGCTGGTCTTTTTTCCTCAGACTGGAAGCTGCTGTGTCCTCATCCCAATGGCTCTCAGCTGAACTGTGCTGCTCCAAAGCCTAAAAGCTTAACCAGCCAAATGCTTCTAGTTTCTGGTCTTCACGACTTATATATCTTTCTACTTTCTACTGGAGCTGAGGATCGAACCCAGGGCCTTGCGCTTGCTAGGCAAGCACTCTACCACTGAGCTAAATCCCCAACCCCCACACATGATTTTCATAACAGAATACAGCTGATAACAAGCCAAATAACACCAAAAGCTTCTTGGAATTTGGCTGCTTCTGGAGGAAATCCTTGATCCCTCCAGGTAGTGACTTTGCCATAACCAGCTGAGTTCTTATGATATACTCCTGCGGCCCCCAGCAGTACAGTAGACTTCCTGCATGACTAGGGCTTTACCAACACCGGCCCTCATCCTTAGGAATTGAAGGCTTAGAACTCTGTTCATGAAATACCTAAAACCTCACATTAATCCCCAAGGGAAACTTTTAAATAGAACCATTTCCTTTTCCTTTTTTAAAACATTTTTTCTTTCTTTTTCTCAAACTTTGGGTCGAATTTGGCCAATGTTTCAGATAAAGGATTCCCTGTGGGGGACAAGAGAAGACTGGCAGAACTAGAGATCAGGAGGGTGAGAACTGCCTCAGGAAGCAGGAACAGAGACCAGGACCAAATTAGGCAGTCCCACGGTTTCTTTTCCAGCAGGTAATTTTAGAGTGGCCCAGAACTATGCGTCCTACATTGATAAAGATAGTGAACATTTAGTTGGATGTGGTGGTACACTCACTCCTTTAATCCCAGTACTGGGGAGGCAGAGGCAGGTGGATCTCTAAATTCAAGGCCAGCCTGCTTTACAGAGGGAGTTCCAGGAAAGCCTAGGACTGAAAGATCCTATGCATTTAAGGATTGCTCCTAGTACCTACTACATTTCAAGAAATTGCTTTGTGGCATTGTGCAAGCCTTTCTAGACTTGGAGATGTTATGACTCACGGGATATTACCACATTATTATATTATTATTATTATTCATTCATTCATTCATTTATTTATTTTCAAGACAGAGTTTCTGTGTAATAGCCCCAGCTGGGATTAAAGACATTTTTGTGCTAGCACATCATTAAATTTTAAGCCTGATGTGGTGGTGGGGGCACATCTATTAATTCAGCACTTAGAAGGGGAAGGATAAAGATAACGGGTTCAAGGCCATCCTCCTCTACGAGGTGAATTCGAGGCCAGCCCTAAAGCTGGCCCCAAAAAACAAAACAAAAACTATCTCCCAGCTGGGCAGTGGTGGCGCACGCCTATAGTCCCAGCACTCGGAAGGCAGAGGCAGGCGGATCTCTGCGAGTTCGAGGCCAGCCTGGTCTACAGAGCTAGTCCAGGACAGGCACCAAAGCCACACAGAGAAACCCTGTCTCGAAAAAAAAAACAAAAACAAAAAAACCAAAACAAAAAACTATCTCCCTAATCAAACACAAACCCTTCCAATTTTCTAGCATCCTCCAGTCCTGTCGGAGCTGTCCGGAGGCTCAGAACCAGCAGGAGGCGCTCTAAGGTAATGCAGAGAATAATGGAGGCGCGGGGATTCCGAGCACCCAATTCCAGCAGTCTCAATGAGCCCTACATTCAAGTCAGGCGCTAGCCTGATAGGCCACCCTTATTAAGCAGCTGGGCGACCGCGTGACCCCTGGCGCGCTCGGCGATTGGCTCCGCTCGTCTGACTCTAGGCTTTGGCGCCGAGCAGGCCCCGCCCCTCGTGAGCGCGACCACAGTCCGCGCGTACGGAGGTGGTTCAGGCCAGCCTTCCAAGCAAGGCTCCTCCGAGCCGGACCCCCAACTAGTTCGCAGCCAACCATACGACCAAACCGTGTTATCACATGAAATCCTCCAGGGAGGGCCGCGGGGGAGTGAGCTTCCCGACGCGACAGAGCGGGGCTGGCCGTGACTCCCCCTGCGATCTGCGGCGATTCCGGAGTGGTTCCGCCCGACCGCGGGCTCCGCCTCCGCGGCAGCCGCCATTTTGTTTGGGCCACAGGAGAGCGAGCGGGAGCGAGCGGAGCCCAGAGGGAGGGGGCTCGCCTGCGGCTCTCCGGTCTCGGCGGCCGCGCTCTTGCTGCTCTGAGGTGAAGCCTTCTCCCTGCCGGGGGGCGCGGAGCCATGTACATCAAGCAGGTAGGGGCTGGCGGCCTTCGTCCTCTCGGGCGGCGAGAGGCGGGGTGTCCCGGCGCGACCCGCGGGTGGGTCCGAGCCGGCCGGGGCATGGCGGAGGGCGGGGAGGAGCGGGTCCCGGCGGTCCCCTCAGGGCGCGGCGCTGCGCAGCGGAGCGGAGCGCCGGGAGCGGCGGCTCCACGCAGAGGCCCGGCCTTGTCGGGCGCCGCGGGCTGCGAGCTCGTGAGGGGCTGTGGCGGGCCGCGTCGTCCTGCAGGCATGGCGGTGCGCAGGCCGCCGCGGGGAAGGCGGCCCCGGGGCCCGGGCAGCGCCGGCGGCCGTCACCACCTCGCCTTTGCCGGCCTTCCCCGAGAAGGGCGGGCCCCGTTGCAGAGCGCGTCGCGCCGGATCACTCAGTTGTTTACTTCTGTCAAAATGGTCTTCCCGCGCGGGAGTGAGCCGGTGCGCTCGCGTCTGGCCACGTTTTTCTGCTGGACGTGTCAGGCTCTTTCAACATTGACCGCTTGGGCTGGTCTGACTGAAAGGTGCCCCCCTCTGAGCTTGGAGTCAGGCAGGCCGGGAGCCCCTCGCCGGCTGCTGCACCTTTAGTATAGCGAGCGCTGCAGTGGTCGGTGTTGCGGGTGACTCTGAACGCCTCTTCATTTTGAGAGCTGCTCCTCCCCCATCACCACTGCACTAGCCGGGGCTGCAGATACTCGGAAGGGCTTTAGCAGGTCCTTCGCGTGCATGCTCTAAAGCAAGTGGAATGTTGCTGTCTTGCGTGAAATGAGAAGCGAGAAATGGAAAGAATGTTGCCATAGGAAGTTCCTTCTGTGTGTATTCTGAAGGCTGTCCCTTTTTTACCAGGTGATTATCCAGGGTTTCCGAAGTTACCGAGATCAAACAATTGTAGACCCCTTCAGTTCAAAACATAATGTTATTGGTAAGTGTTCTTAGTTTTAATGTCAGATTTAGAATTGATAGACAAGTGTGCTCTGTCTCTAGGCCTGAGACGGAAATGTCTTTGAACATTAAGCATTTCTCTATGGAATTTCTTTCTCTTTTCTGCACCGATGAATTGCTTATTTTATGGAATAAAATGTTTGGGTCACTCAGTCAGAGGTAAATCATTTTGGGAGCTGGTGGTGTAGGCTCAGTAGTAGAAGTGCTTGCCCAGCATGTGGGGGGATGTTGATTGAGAGCCTTTTATGTGTGAGAGGGTGTTTTCAAAAGCTTGAAGTTGTGATGACTGGTACTTAGACGTTTGAACTGCTTTGTTCTGTTCAAGGGCTCACTATTGCTTTCTTTGAAAGGTGGCTTAGGCACAGGCTGTCCTCAGTCATTCCCTGGCCAATTTCTTGGTGAATGTGAGTTTTCATAGTAGACCTGTATTGTAAGGCTGTTGGAAAGATTAAGAGAAGGTATATGGTTGTTGTCATTAACAGTGCTTAGTTACTAAGATTTTTGTTTGCTTAAAGTCTCTACTTTGCTGTTAGAGCTGTTAACACATTCTGCTGCATTTTTAAAAGAGGATGAAATGAGTGCTTTTAGACATCAGAAACAGAATGTAGTATTGACAGTTTGGCTATTACAGGATCCTTGTTGCAGTTTGCTAGATTGGTGGCTTAGAGAGTTCTGGAGGATAGAAGTGTGTGTGTGTGTGTGTGTGTGTGTGTGTGTGACGAGCATGATTGAGTTCTGAGGAGGCCTCATTTCTGCCCAGTTGACAGCTAACATCTGCCTCAGGACCTCATCCAGCCTTAGTCACCTCCTAATTCAGTCCATGGGATAAGGGAGGTTTGCATGCAGAATCAGTTGAGGGGAATGATGAATGCTAGTGTTCATAGGAGGTCTTTAGAGAGTCAGGCATTGTGTAAAATAAGAAAGGAAAACCAGGTGTGGTCCCTTAGTTCCAGCTACTTAGGAGGCTAAAGTGAGAGGATTGCTTGGGTTCAGGGATTCAAGACCAACCTAGTCAGTATAGCAGGACCTTGACATTAAGTAAGAACAAAAATTGGAGGGTAGCCTTTTTCTGCCCATGGTACACGAGCTGCAACCCTTTGTGGGAATAGAGGAAACTGTTCTGTGTTCTAGCCACAGAAGAGTATTAATTGTGGGGATAGAGGAGCCTGTTCTGTGTTCTAGCCACAGAAGAGTATTAATTGAATCAATACGCTGTGGAAGTAGCAAGGTTGTACTAATATTTTGTTGCATTTTGATTACAGGAGCTTTCAGATGTTTGCCAGTCCGAAAATATTTAGAAATGGGGAAAAAGAAACATTACTAGATTTTACATTAGTTCTTTTACTTCTAAGGTGAATAACACCTTAATGTTTTAGTTACATGGTTTTGTAGGTGATCTGTGAGATAGTGGACCTTATCTGGAATTATGTGTCTTGAGGTCTGTTAAATATCTTTGAGTTGCTTTCAGGCTTTGCTCAAAACATTATTGTTTGTTTTGAGAGGAAAGTAAGAATTCTTTAATGTTTTAACTAAGATGTACTTAAAGTGGCTTTATTGGTACTTTTTTTATTAAGATATTTTAATGTGAGAAAAATGAAAAGTTATTAATGTGAATAAAGTAGAAAATAATAGTTATGTAGTAAAATTGACTTTTAAAATAGTTAGGATCTAGAGAGATGGCTCAGCAGTTAAGATCACTTGTGGAGTGCCCATTTGGGTCCCTGCACCCAAGTAATGGTTTACAACCATCCATAACTCCAGTTTGAGGCACCAGCCACACACACACACATGATGTACATTCATACATGCAGGTAAAATACTCATAAACAAATGATGAAATAAGTAAATCTTAAAAAACAAACGAACTAATACTAGCATCCCACTTTTGTTTAATAATTTTGATTTAAAAAGATTTGAAAGCAAATATCTCTTGTGCTGATGTTTGAATCTGTGATAGCCCAAATACCGTTTACCTTGTCCCCAGTCTTCAGATATAACCAAGTACCCAGTGAAGATTAATTAGAAGGAAAAAAAGTTGCCCTCCTTAGCCCATACAAACACTTTTTTCTTGTCATTGTTCCCTAAAGCAGTGTAGTATGACAGTTACATAGCATTTCCTGGCAGAGCACAACAAAAGAACCAGAGTTCTAATCTCTTATTTAACCATAGCATTGGATATATAAATAATCCAGAGAGGACCTGGTGTTTGTATGTACATGTTATCCCATTTTATTAAAGGGATTTGAGTATACTCAGATTTTGGTATCTGTGCCTGAGAGGAGAGCTCTCTTAGAATCAGTCCCCTATGGATATTATGGATGATTTTATATACTTTTTAGGGTCCCTTCTGCCAGCCTTTTAATAAGAAGTATCTGTTAATATAGGACATTATGAGAAATCATGAAAACTAAAAGAAATTAAATTGTAATTCCATTTAGAAATGATTGTTCTCTGTCTCTTTTAAAATTTAATTCATTCTTGCTTTCATTTTGAGGCAAAGCTGCACTATATAGCAGCACAAGCTTGGTCTTAAATTTTTGATCCTCTTGCCTTGGCCTCCCATGTGCTGGGATTACAGGAATATACCATGATCTGCTCCATAATTGTTAATAAGAAAAACTGGGGGCTGGTGTGATGGCTCAGTTGTTAGGAGCATTTGCTGCTATTCCATAGAACCTGAATTGGGTTGCCAACACCCACATCAGGTGGCTGACAACCACCTGTAATCCAGCTTCAGGGGATCTTTGGGTTTCCTTGCATGCACGCACGCACCTGGCACATAGATACACATAAATAAATGTTAAATAAAATCTTGTGTTAACCTTGATTTTTCTGGAAGACAGAAAAGTCAGGCTTTAATGGAAGGTGCAACCTAAGGGCAACAGTGATGTGGAGAAGCTGATGCCAACCTTTTCTTTGATTTATTTTATCTTTTCTGTTGCTGTGATAATACTATGACCAAGGCAACTTCTAGAAAGAGTTTATTTGGGATATACAGTTTCAGAGGGCTAGAGTCCATGACCATTATGGCCAGAAGCATGGCTGCAGGCAGGCATGGGACAGGGACAGTAGCTGAGTCCTCACACCTTGATACACAAGCACAAGGCAGAACTAAGTGGGAATGGCACTGTAGGTTTTTGAACCCTCAAAGCCTGTCCCCCTGTAACACACCTCCTCCAAAAAGGCCTCACTTCCTAACCCTTCCCATACAGTTCTACCAGCTGGAGACCATTCTCATTCAGACTACCACAGTGTGTGTGATTGCTTTGCCTGCGTTTGTGTCAGTCTACTATGTGCATGCTTTATGCCTACAAAGTCAGAAATCTCCTGAAATTGGAGTTAAGACGTGGTTGTGAACCACCATGTGGGTGCTAAGAAGTGAACCCAGGTCCTCTGTAATAACAACAAGGGCTCTTAACAACTGAGCCATCTCCCCAGCCCATGGTCTCAGTTTTTTAAAGAAGACACATTTGGTTTGTTGTCATGTTGAGTAACTTCCAAACAGATTTTCTGGACCTGCCATGCTTTGGATAGGTCAGAAGAGAGAAGCCTGGTGAGGGATTTGTCCACCAATGGCTGCCATTCATAGGTCATAGTTTACTACAGAAGGCATTTATTCCTTCAGGCTTTTGGAATGTTTCGCTCTGCATCCAAAACTCTGAAGGAGTTGTGGAGTTACAGCTTCCTTTAGTTATCCACAGGCCTGGCTTGAATGTATCTCTGGAATAGGCTGAAACAACCTATTGGTTGTTTCCCAGTTGGGAGCCTATAGAAACTGTTGACTTCAGAATTCCATAAGTGTGTAGTCTTACTTAAGCTTTATTAAATGAAAATGGGTTCTTTCAACATGTTGACAATCAGCTATTTTTTTCACCCAGAATGAAAGTTTGTTTTTGTTACTTGAGGCAGGTTTTTTGTTTTTTTGTTTTTTTGTTTTTGTTTTGTTTTGTTTTGTTTTAAACTTTGTATCCCTGGCTGGCCTGGAAGTCTCTAGATCAGGTTGGCCTCAACCTTGGCTGTAATACTGCTTCTGCCTCCTAAGTGTTAGGATTATAGATGTGTACTACCACACCCAGCTAGAGTAATTTTATTTTTTATATAGTCTTGTATAGTAGCCCAGTCTGACATCAAACTCAAGGTCCTGCTGCCTCAGTGCTGGAGACTGAGCTGATGTGAAACTTGCTGCAATCCTCCTTTCTTTGCCTTCTGAGTACTAGAACTACAGGAATGTGCCACTGTGCCTAGCTCAGCATAGCTCTTGAATGTCTTTTCTTTATTAAATGTCTAGCATCCTTTAAGATTTTAGTGTTTTATTCTATGGATAGGAATAATGTGTGTGTGTGTGTGTGTGTGTGTGTGTGTGTGTGCGCGCGCATGTGTGTGCGTGCATGCACGCGCGTGCAGAAGGCATTAGAATTCCCTGCAGCTGGAGTTACAGGTGCTTGTGAGCCACCTGATGTGGGTGCTAGGAAACAAACTTGGGTCCTCTGCAGGAGCACGGTGCTCTTAACCATCTCTCTAGCTTCAATTGTCATTTTAAGTACTTATACTTACTTGATGATCTTTTCAGCTTTTATTTAGAAATAATTTTGACTTTACAGAAAAAGTTCCCAATGAGAATGAATGCCTAGTTTCAATCATTGTACTTTTTTCTCATTATACTTTTTAATCCCTCCCCCCCCATGTGCATCTTTTGCCTCTCACTTCAATGGGTATTTTGCAAGATAGGGATATTCTTGTAGTCATTATCTCAAATAAACTTAATAATATCTCTTTGGACCATGAAACTATTCTATTTTTAAATTTATATTTTATTCTATGTATATGGGTATTTTGCCTGCATGTCTGTAACACGTGCATGCATGGTGACTGGAGACTAGAAGAAAGTATCAGATTTCCTGGAACTGGAGTTACAGACAGATGTGGGTGTTGGGAACTGAATTCAGGACCTCTGGAAGAGGAGCCAGTGCTTTTAATAATTGCCTTGATACTTAGTATTTATAGATGAGTTTTACCTTTAGTCTGATAGTTACAAAATGATTTTTCTATTTCTAGTAGTCTTTGCTTTTTATCACTTGACAGTAAGCAAGAGCTCTCCTTGTTTTTCTTACTATTACTGGTATAAACTAATGGGTTAGTCCTTCTATTAATCATCAAGGTGGCAGTTTGGTACTTATATTACCTAGGATTTGGCCCGTGAAAGCCAAATGTGGAATTGCTGACATTCAAATTCAGGTAGTGAAAAAAATGCCTTACAGAGCTCGAGAGGTAGCTCAGCAGTTAAGAGCATGCTCTGCTTTTGTAGGGAGCCAGTCTTCAGTTCCTAGCACTCTTGGCTCAAACTTGTCCAGAGTACACACACACACACACACACACACACACACACACACACTTATAAATAAGATTTCTGCTGGGTGTGGTAGCACACTCTCAGCGGAGGCAGAGGCAGGTGGATCTCTGTGAGTTATGAGGCCAGCCTGGTCTACAAAGCAAGGCCCAGGATAGCCAGGGCTACACAGAGAAACCCTGTCTCGGAAAAAAAAAAAAAAAAAAAAAAGAAGTGAAATATCTTTTAAAAACATGCCTTAAAGCAGGCATGGTGATGCACACCTTTATTCCCTGAACTGGGAGGCAGAGGCAGGAGGATCTCTTTGAGTTTGAGACCAGCCAGGGCTACATAGTGTGAGGCCCTGTCTCAAAAACAAAAACAAAACACACAAAAGAAGTGCACACCGGGCGGTGGTGGCGCACGCCTGTAATCCTAGCACTCGGGAGGCAGAGGCAGACGGATCTCTGTGAGTTTGAGGCCAGCCTGGTCTACAGAGCTAGTCCAGGACAGGTTCCAAAGCTACAGAGAAACCCTGTCTCGAAAAACAAAAAAAACCAAAAAACAAAACAAACAAACAAAAAAGAAGTGCCTTATAATTATCTCCACTTTTGTGATTTCATTAGGCTTCATCAGTGTGTAGGGTTGATCATAAGTAGATAGCATGAGACAGTTAACAATATGTGAATCCAAATTGCTAAAAATATCATGTATAATTTACTTAAAAATGTTCATGCATTTTTATGTTACCATTGTCAGGTAGCATTATCCATTTAAACTATTGGGGAGAGCAAAAGAATCAACTGTCTGAGGGAGGCTTAGTGGGTAAGGTGCTTGTTGTGCAAGCTCGAGACTTGAGTTCAGATTTCATACACGTACAGAAGTGGGGCCTGTAGTGTGTATCTGCAGTCTTAGCACTGGGGCTAGAATTCAGTTGTATGGGGCTGGTAGCCAGTCAGGCTAGCTGAAACAGTGAGCTCCAGGTTCAGTGAGAGGCCACCTCAAAAATTAGGATGAGCAAGAGAGGAAGACACCTGTGTTGACTTTTTTTTTTTTTTTTTAGCTGAAGATCGAACCCAGGGCCTTGCACTTGCTAGGCAAACGCTCTACCACTGAGCTAAATCCCCAATCCTGTGTTGACTTTTGTATTCCATGTGTGTGCATGGGGGTACACAAACACAACACACACTGAAAACTAACAAAAAGAAAAACTTTCCAGTCAGGTGTGGTAGTGCATGCCTATAATGTCAGCACTTGGAAAGCCGAGGCAGCAGGATTACAAAATTAGGAGCTAGCCTCCACTATGTGAGTACCAGACCAACCAGGGCTGTGTAGGAAGACCTGGTTTTAAAACAGAACAAGCAAAAACCACCTAAAAATTATATAAAGATTAAATTTAGTAGGTAATTACTGCTCTGTTTCTTTCTTTTTGGTTTTTCGAGACAGGGTTTCTCTATGTAATTTTGGTGCCTGTCCTGGATCTCGCTCTGTAGACCAGGCTGGCCTCGCCTCCTGAGTGCTGGGATTAAACGCATGTGCCACTGCTGCCTGGCTACAGCTCTGTTTCTTTTACCCACCACTTTTTAATTTCAATATTAAAGTATTAGGAAGTTGCATTTAAAATTTTAAAGTAGAGGGCAGCCATACCTGGGAGGAGTGGAAAGTGAATGTGCTTGGGGTTCATGGTGTGAAATTCCCAAAAAATGTTATGGAAATTTTTAAAAATAGATTTAGTAATTTTAAGTTGACTTTTTTATATGAACTAATCTGTACTTTTTGAAATTTTATAGTGGGCAGAAATGGATCTGGAAAAAGCAACTTTTTTTATGGTAAGTATAGATTTTTGGATTTCAACTATATGAAGACTCAAGTGATGTGCATTGGTGTTTTGCCATGGGTGTTGGGTCCCTGGAACTGGAGTTATAGACAGTTGTGAGCTGCCATGTGGGTACTGGGAATCGAACTGGAGTCCTCTGGAAGAGTAGTTAGTGCTCTTAACTGCTGAGCCATCTCTCCAGTCCTCAATAGTTTATTAAAATGATTGATTTCTGAGATTATATCTGCATGAAACCTAAGAAGTCATACATAGTTGTGGTTTAGTGTAGCGGGTTAGCGAATGTAGACCTGAATTGTCTGTCTTCGGTCTGGCTTTGTGAGAAAGCAGAAACACTTGTTCAGTGTATATCTTGGATGGATTCTGAGAGGGCTAGAGCAGTGTAGTAAAAATACTGATACCTGTTTGAAGATGATAAAAATGTATTAAGAATAACATGCCTTTTAACAAGTCCTCTGAGGAGAAAAAAATCAGTGGAGTTGGACTATATAAGGAGGGGTTTAAAATGTTAGCTTAGTTAATAGTGCTTATGAAAACAGGGTTTAGTAGGCGTAAAGGTTCTGTCCCTTTGCACATGTTCCTGAAGGATACTGAAAGCGCTATAATGGTTGTAATTTGGTGGTGGTCAGAGAGCAGGTGGAAGTAAAGCGTGCATCTCAGACCCCAGGGAAAAGAGGACAGTGCGAATCCACCCATCCCAGGTGATGGTGAGTTGCAACCAGTCTGTCAAAGAACATAACATCATACATGAATGTTCCCTCCCTCATGTTCTTATACTGATGTTATTTTAGAGATCTCTTGGGTAGATCTGGACCAGAATAGCTAAATTAACCATATCTTGGACAGTGAGTGGTCCATCAGTCAGGTATTTTGTATGGAATGTAGGGCTAGTTCTCACAGAAGTGTGGTATAAACAGTGCAGTAGGAGCTGGGAATTTGAAACAGTTCCCTGTATTTCTTAGTTCACAGAAATATGTTCAGCTTTAGCTGTATATCATTGTACTGTTATTAGGAAAGAGGACTTTTTTTTTTTTTAGGTGATTAAATCCTTGTGTAGCCTGTTTATGTAGTTTGTTATTCTATAGTACATGGCTTTATAATGTTGACCTAATTAATCAGTATAGTATATACTTTTATTAGGGAGTTGACCTACCTTCTCTTTTTTTTTTTGATACTTGAATGTCTTTTTATATTTCAGTGAAAGCTTAGTTTCTTGATATATCATTCTCCCTACCGAATAGTCTGATATACTGGAAAATTGTCTGCAATCATTTTGTTTATATGTGAAACAGTTTATCTGCAATGTCTATTACCTGATACATTACATTCTGTTAAAATACAGGGTTATGAATAAACTGTAAATCCTCCTTTGGAATGTACTAATAGCCTTATTTTTGTGTTTTTAGCCATTCAGTTTGTTCTCAGTGATGAATTCAGTCATCTTCGCCCGGAGCAGCGATTGGCTTTGTTGCATGTGAGTGAGACTCTTTAAGACATTGTTAAGTATTTTTAAGCATACATTGTCAATTCTTGCTTTGAAAAAAAAAAAAAAAAATTGCTGGCAACTCACTCTGTAATTGCAGCTCTTGAAAGAAACAGGATTGCCTTGAGTTTGAGGCCACCCAGGGCTTTCACAGTTCCAGGCCAACTTGAGCTACAGTTTGAGATCCTGTTTTTAAAAAGGGAATTGGGAGAGGAAGGACTGGAAAGATAGTTCAATAGTTAAGAGCACTGGCTGCTCTTCTAGGGGTCTTGGCTCTATTTCCAGCCAGATGGTGGCTCACATGGCCTGTATCTCCTTTTGGCCTCTGGGCACCAGGCACACACATGGTGTGTGATGCATTTGCAGGCAAACACCTGTACACGCAAAGTAAAGATAAATACATCTTTTTTAAAAAGCTCAAGTTACAAATACTTTGTGAGCATGATGTAGTATTAATTCCTTAAGTGTGCTATTCTGTTATAAAATTTATTGTACTACATCAGTGCCAGATAAATGCCTAATAATTTCATAATAGTTAGAAGAAAGTTATATACATCATTCCTTCCATATGAACTTTTTCAGATTTTGTTTTTTTAAAATTATTGTGTGTGTGAATGTGGGTACATGTGCCAAGGTGTATGTATTATTACGGTCAGAGGACTTTGGGGAGTTGGTTTCTCTTCTTGTGGGTTCCTAAGATAGAACTCAGGTCAGTAAGCTTGTATAGCAAGCACTCTTTATTTGGTGACCCATCTTGCCAGCCCTGCTTTGTTGCTTTTTTTTGCTTTGTTGCTTTTTGAGAGTTTTCACCTTGTTGCTCAGGTTGGCTTCATACTTGCAATTCTCTTACCTTCGCCTCCCACATGCTAGAATTAGAGGTGTGAACCACCATTCCTGGCTTTATAAGTTTTATTTGTGTGTATGTGTGTACATATGCTTGTGCCTGCCTGCCTCTCTGTTATGTGTATCAAATGAGTGCAGGTTGCTTGAGAAACTAGAGAGGGTATTGGATTCATTGAAACTGGAATTTCAGGTGATTATAAACCACCCTGTGTGGGTACTGGGAACTGAACCTAGGTCCTCTGCAAGAACAGTAGGTGTTCGTAATCACTGATCCATTTCTTCTGCGCATTTACATTTCTGTAAGACTAGTGGTTCTGTGGACAGGTGTGCTGAGGACAAAGAAGAATTGCAGATTGGGGAGCCTTAAAATACACAGCTGGAAGCTGGGCATTGGTGGCGCACGCCTTTAATCCCAGCACTCAAGGCAGAGCCTAATATTCCACAACAGATCCCCAGCACTACGAAACAAAACCTATAAGGAAAGTTGTTATAAATTTTATTAGGATAAGAAATTATAAATGGCCATAATGAGACACCACAATTTAGCTTGTTTACATATTGTATATAATTAGTTTTAAGATCAGATAATAAGATTGCACAGTATATCTAAATGATGTTTTTTACATATAGGAAGTCCTTTTTAATCAATGATTTTTTTTCCTTTTTGTTTTGTGTTTGTAGCCCAATAATCAAAACTGATACAGTACAGTACACTCATCAGGCTTCTCAGATTGGCATTAAAAGAACTAATCTTTTAGGTGGGGAGAATGTGTTGGGGTAGGATTAAAGGCCAGATGTCAAGATCAGGTGTTTTCCTCTGTTGCTGTCTGCATCATTTTTTGAGGCGAGGTCTCTGAGCTCCTGGGTGTCTTTCTCTGCCTTTGTTTCCTGTCCTCCAAATACTGGGGTTACAGACATGGCTATTGTGCCCAGCTTTTATGTGAGTGCTGTTTATCCAGACTCAGGTCCTCACGCTAGCTTTGCCTGCACTTCCCCATTTCCAGAAAATAAGTAGTGATTTGATACAATGAATGAGCTGAGCTGAGTAGATATGATATGATGGTAAATTATCTGGACTTGGTGTGTGTAGTTGTGTCATAGAATGGTCTGAATGTGACACCTTAGATATGTGTATTTCTGTTAGCAGATTTAAAATCACAAACTATGCCTCATGTGTTTAAAAAATAGATTTTCAGTAGTCATCACATAATTTCTTAGGGTTCCTTTCCAGTATCAAGATGAGGCTACAAGAAAAGATCCTTAAGGTATATTACATATTAGCAAATTGGTAGAATTAGGTGACTGCAGGCTATTGTGCCCTAATAAAGTAGCCCCCAGAAAGTATGTCTGCAGTAGCGTTGTTGCTGTGATAAACTACCTAGCATAAACAACTTCGGGGCAAAAAGATTTATTTTGTTCATAGTTTCATAGTCCCTGGTCCTTGTTTCTATTGCTTATGTCGCATAATGAGTCAGAGCATCATGGGAGTGGGAATGTCTGACAGATGCTACTCATCTCATGGTGGACAAGAAGCAGAGCTGGACATTGTGGCACACACCTTTAATCCCAGTACTTGGGAGACAGAGACATGATGGATCTCTGAGTGGGAGGCTAGCCAGGGCTATATAATGAGACTCTAGTCTCAAAACATGAAACAAAAGACAACGGCAGAGACCTGGGCCATAATCAGCCCTCAAAGATAGGTCCCTACTTTTAGTTTGGCCCTGCCTCAAAAATAGTGGTCCCATGAAGGCCCAAAACTTCAGTATGAGTCTTTTGGTAGGAATACTTCATATCCAGATCATAACAATATTTTGTTTTTATATTTTTCGTGTAGTTCTTATTCAGAATAAAAAATATTTAGTAAGGAAGTTTTGTCATTCTGTTTTAATGCCTTTAATATTTGGCACTTAGGATGTGTACTAGTGTGGTAGAAGTTTTTCCTCCATTGAGTCATGCTTGGTATGCACTAAGCTTTGTATGTGTTGGGGCGGGGGTTGCTTGTCTTGAGAAAGGGTCTTACTGTGTAGCCTAGGCTGATGTTGAACTAAATAAAAGTCAATCTCCCACCTCAGTCTCTCGAAGGCTGAGATCACAGGTGTACACCAGTGTGCCTGTCTGTGCTAGACTTTAAAATGGTATTAAGTAATATAAAAATACCACTTATGTTAAAAAAAACACCATTTTTTTCATGTTTTAGGAGGGTACAGGTCCTCGTGTTATTTCTGCTTTTGTGGAAATCATTTTTGACAATTCAGACAACCGGTTACCAGTAAGTGATAGTTAATTTTTTAAAAAAATAACAATGTTGAGAATTTTATGCAATGGCTAATTCTTCAATGTTTAAAACTGTAAGAACTGAATACTTATAATTTAGTTCATTTTAAAGTAAATAAGTAGTTTGTCTATGGATTTTGTGTTTAAATTTTAATAACTACTCTAGTTAACAAAGGAGTATGTAAAGCAATTGTAAGAAAAAAATTTTCCTAAATATTCATAGTATCATCTTTAGAGAGATTGTTGTAATTCAAAATAGTTGTGATCCAGGACTTTAAAATGAACTTATTTAAAAAGTTGTCTACTTGACTGTCTTTGGGCTTTTATTTTTTCTTAGATTGATAAAGAGGAAGTTTCACTTCGAAGAGTTATTGGTGCCAAAAAAGATCAGTATTTCCTAGATAAGAAGATGGTCACGTAAGCATTTGTCTTTATGTTTGTTCACAAAAAAACATGAGATAAACTACCTCATATTCAACAATCGTCAGTATGAACATGCAGTCCTTGGTTTCTCTGAGAGAGGGTTCAGTTTCTAACCTGTAGTTCCTAATGCTAAGTAACTCAGCAGTTAATTTGCTTATTGTTAGTTGCTTTAAAATTATTTATCTTGAAATTTTCATTGTTTGTTAACAGGAAAAATGATGTGATGAATCTCCTTGAAAGTGCTGGGTTTTCTCGAAGTAATCCCTATTACATTGTTAAACAAGGAAAGGTAAAACAGTTGTATGTCCTTTTGTGTCGAGATTACTTTTCTTGATATTGATTCCCCCTGAATGATTAAGTTTGAATTGTTGGTTCTAATTGTTAAGTTGGAACAAAAAAACTAGTCATTACTGTTTTATATTCATTGATGTATTTTGTATTGAAGTTAATGTTTTTCGGGGCTATGAAATACCAAATATATCTGGGTATTTTTGTTTATTTGTTTTTGTAGAAAGACCTGGCTGTTCCAGAAGTCAATATGTAGACCAGTTTCTCTGGTCTCAAACTAACAGAGAGATCTGACTGCCTCTGCCTCTCTAGTACTGGAATTACCAGCTTGTGCCATTGCTGTGAGATGTTCTGTATGTTAAATGTGTTGCTCTGATTGGTTAATAAGTAAAACACTGATTGGCCAGTAGCCAGATAGGAAATATAGATGGGACAAGGAGAAAGGAAAATTCTAGAAAGACAGAGGCTGAATCAGAGAGACACTGCCAGCCGCCACCATGACAAGATGTTAAGATACCGGTAAGCCACTAGCCACGTGACAACTTATCAATTTATAGATTAATAAAAATGGGTTAATTTAAGATATAAAAACTAGTTAACAAAAAGCCTACTGCGGCCATACAGTTTGTAAACAATATAAGTCTCTGTATGTTTACTCAGTTGGGTCTGAGCGACTTGGGGGACTGACAGGTGAGAGAGATTTGTCCTAACCATGGGCCAGACAGGACTAAAAAAACTCTTAACTACATGCCATCACTGGGCACTAGCTTTATATTGCAAGAAATACATCAGTAGATTAAGTAGGTCTTGTTTATTAGTGACCTAGTGAGGTAGAATTTATTGGAAAACACTGACTTTTGGAAGTTACAGTGATCATATCTAAGATTATTACATAAGTTCTATAAAAATTACATTTGAAGCTGGGCAGTGGTGGCACATGCCTTTAATCCTAGCACTTGGGAGGTAGAGGCAGGCAGATCTCTGTGAATTTGGACAGGTAGTAAGTACTGTTACATAGAGAAACCCTGTCTTAAAAAACAAAAAACAAAACAAAACAAAAACAAGAAGAAAAATTATGTTTGAAAAAATTACTTCCTAAAAGTAATGTTTCATTTAGTTTATTATAGAATTAAAATATTAAAAAGCTTATGTAGATGTAACCGGCTTGTTAAATAAGAAACACAGAACCAATTGCAGAGTAAAAACCACGAGGTCAGAGCAAGAGTGGAAAACCTTACCCTTCACTGCTTCTGCTGTTCTTCCTCTCCGCCCGAGACCTACTTCTGTGCGTCCTGTCTATTTATAGACTTTCTGTCCTGTTTTCTCATTGGTTGTAAACCCAGCCACATGATCTCCTCATCACTGCCTGTCTGTACAGACCTCCAGGTTTTCTATGGTTGGTATTGAGATTAAAGGCGTGTGTCTGCCATGCTCGCTGTGTCCTTGAACACACAGAGATCCTCCTAGCTCTGCCTCCCAAGTGCTGGGATTAAAGGCGTGCCCCACTACTGCTCAGCTTCTGCTCTGGCTTGCTCTGACCTCAAGGCAACTTTATTGACATACAAATAAAATCACATTTCAATACAAATAAAATATCACTATAAGCTTACATTGCAAAAAACATACCGTAATGCTAAATAGCATTTTCCCTTGAAATTTTTTATCAGCTAGACTATAAACTCTGGCTGATTATTCTACTGTTTTCTCATATAATTTTCATCTCAGAATGTATCCATCAGTAGATTTTGGAGTGGGGACACGAATCTTTTTTTAAGAGTATTGTTCGATATGTGTACTTTTGATGAACCTTAGTTTCTTAGCTCAGAACCAGTTGTTTTTTTTTTTTTTTAATGTAAAAGTGTAAGAATAACAATTTCTTTAATGCAATGGTAGTATTTTGATATCTAATGATTTGTATTAAGTGACATGCCATTTAGATTCTACCAGTATCTCTGTCTATTAAAACATACCATTCTTGTTATTTTTTTTGTAACTTAAAATTTTAAATTATTATTATGTGTGCATGGTGTGAGGATACATGGTGGTATAACTTACATGTGGAGGTCATAGTGTAGGGTCTGAGAATCTAGCTCCCAGCCACTACCCAGAGTTCCTCAGAGAAATGCTTTCCAGGAGTGAAGGAAGAAAGATTTCTATAATAATTTCACACACGAGCAAAATGTTCTTCACTCTATCGTGCTGTTTATTGTTCCGTCACTAACAAGCTTCCAAGTTTATATACAGTAGCTTGTTGGCAATAAGAAGGACTGCAGGGTTATTTCTCAGGATCACAAGTGTTCTTTGTAGATATGATAAAAGGCACAAGTAAAAGAAAACGTGTCAGCTTAATTGGCAGCCAGTCACAGCTGCAGTTGTAAAAGTTGCTGCTTTTCTTCTCTTCAAGGGGCAGCTACAGGAGTTACAAAGGGAAGAAACTAAACCATAGAGAGATCTAAGGAAGACACAAAGAATATGTCCAGATATAATAACCGACTATTCTTAATCACCTGAATCTCAGGACCTAAATATAAACAGTCTACTGAGCCTAAACTCTTGCATTAAAAAACTGGTATAGAAGTATTGACAGTGTTAATTGCTTTTTGAATCAGAGTGGGGAGGTGTTAGTAAGGTAGGGCTAGTGGAGGAAGCTTAGGGCAATAAAGGTTGCTATTAATGGACTTTGGTATAACAAGGCCAGCTACCTGCAAATCCACCTTAGTGAAATCTGTGAAAGTTATGTTTGTGATTTGTTCAGGACACTTTGGCCAAATTACCCTATCAGTAAGCCAAGGATAGAGAATAGGCTTCTAAGTTTCTCACCGTAATGTGGAGAGCTTATTTTATTTAACAGAAAAACATAGTTTAGAGAGAAGTCATCTTCCTGACCATCTACAAATCTATTTGCCCATAAGATTGAGATATAATCATGAGATTACATGTATACATTTCATAAAAATGCATGGTAATGGGGAGAGAGAGATGGCTCAGTGGTTAAGAGTTCTGACTAGTCTTGCAGTGTTCTTTGGTAGTGGTATTCATCTTTTGTACAATTTATTATACTGCCTAAGGGGGAAAATGGTAGTATTTCATTTATAAGACAGTGATACTAGTAAAAGAGACTGGTAAATAAAGGAGTTAGAGAAATGTTGACTATGGGGGCTGGGAGAAAGCTCAGTTGGTAAGGTACCTGCTGTGTAGATAGAACAGTGGCGATCCTGAGCACCCATGTGAAAAGCCCAATGCAGTGGCTCACCTTTGTAATACCAGTGCTGGAGAGGTGGAGATGATTCCCAGGGCTGTCTCAAACAAGGTGAACAGCTCTTAAAGAATAGACCTTTGACATCACAGGCATGTGTACATATGTCAACTACATATACTTGAGTATGCACACAAAAGAGAAATGGTCTGTTTACTATATATATGTTGGTTTAATCATAATCTACTAAAAACTTATCACATGCAAGTTTGTATTAAATTTTTCAGAGCCAAGCATAGTGGTGCACTTCAGTAATAGAGAACAGAGGCAAGAGGATTGAACGTTTGAGGCCAGCTCCTAAGCTACACAGTGTAAGCAGTTCTTAAAAACAAAGAGAGAGAGAGCGTGAGCCAGGCATGGTGGTGCATGCCTGTAATCCCAGCACTCAGAAAGCAGAGGCAAGTGATAAGTTGGAGGATAGGCTGGTCTATGTGATGAGTTCCAGGACAACCAGGGCTACATAGATAGAACCTGTCTCAAGAAGCTGAACAATAAAGGAAAACCTAAAAATTGTAAGGTAGAGTTCTTATTCTTAAGGAGTCGTCAGTAGTTAATAATAATTATTTTTTCCGAATTATAGATCAACCAAATGGCAACAGCACCAGATTCTCAGAGATTAAAGCTATTGAGAGAAGTAGCTGGTACTAGAGTGTATGATGAACGTAAGGAAGAAAGCATCTCCCTAATGAAAGAAACAGGTAAAATAAATGTGTTCTACTTAATTTTTTTTAACCTTTCTAGAGCTTTACTGGGAGAGAGGGAGTGTAGCAGAATTGTTAGAAGTTCTTATTAATAAAATCAAACCTGAGGCCAGTTATTGGGGTGAACACTGGAAGATCAGAGAAGCAGAACAAGCCACAGCTACCTCACCTCGACAGTTCCTCAGCTGGTCTTGTTTCCTCAGACTGGATGCCTTTGAGTCCTCATCCAGAATGAATATATCTTTCTACTTTCTACCATCATTCCCTGGCATTAAAGGCATGTGTCACCATGCCTGGCTGTTTCCAATGTGGCCTTGAAGTCACAGAGATCCAGAGGGATTTCTGTCTCTGGAATGCTAGGATTAAAGGCGTGTGCTACCACTGCCTATCCTCATGTTTAGTATTGTAGCCGTCCTGTTCTCTGACCCCAGATAAGTTTATTTCGGGGAACACCATACCACCACAAGGGGGAGAGAGGGGGGGGAGGGGAGGGAGGACCAGAGAAACAGACAGTGAGACTGCGTGGAGGGAAGAGAGTGGAAAGAGAAAAGAAAAAAAGTGCTACTTAATTTTTTTAGTGTCAATTATTTTCTAGTTGTGTTAATAATAGCTAAAAAGTGTTGTCTGAACTCAGAAATACATTATATGGTAATTTTCCTGCATATTGAGTAGAGGGGAAATGAGTTTGAAGCAGTTTAAGGGTTGAGGTTTATAGTTCTTCATCTTTGAATGAAGAAGGACTATTATTGTTAGGTAATAGGGCCTTTGCCAGTCAGCTAACTTTTGACTCTAGCTTCCTCAGAAGTGTTATCAATAAACTGCTATGCTTTCCATCCCTTACAGATACTGGAAAAGTATCAGCTGTTACAGAGTTCTAAATTGTTCAGAAAGAGATGTAGAATTTTAACTTGAGGTCCTTACTAGTATATTTACTGTAGGAACCCTACTTTTTTTTTCAAATGCTGTATCATATATATTATATAATGACTTAGAGACAGTTCTAAGTTCAAAGTCAGTAAACTGACATGACTTTAGACTTGATCTCTCTGGTCCCAAGACTTCCTATCTGCAAACTCCTGTTGTAGATTATGGCATTTATCTTGCAGATTAAGGTAATGACATGCCTGGATTATAGTAAATGTTGATTATATGGTAGCAGCATGCAGCACCCTTAATGATAAAAACTATGGATTAATAATGCTGGTGGTAATTTCTTTTTCTTTAATGTTATGGGACCAGCACACTGATGTGAAAAGAAAGTGTGAACTGGGATCCTTTGCCACATGTCAGAGTGACTGTTAGTGTGTAAATTTGTTCTCCAATGCTTTTCGTTTAAAAAAAAAAAAATCAATCTTAATTGCTGTTTTTACATCTTAGATTTCATTACCACATGAAAACAAAAAAATAATGCTATACTTCTAGAAGGTAATTTTAATTTATATTTGAGAAGTGATATTCCCATGAAAATTATTCAGCACCATCTTCTTTCCATTGTTTTGTTTTTTATTTTGAAGAGGGCAAACGGGAAAAAATCAATGAGTTGTTAAAATACATTGAAGAGCGGTTACATACTCTAGAGGAGGAAAAGGAAGAGCTCGCTCAGTATCAGAAGTGGGATAAAATGAGGCGTGCCCTGGAGTACACCATCTACAACCAGGAGCTCAATGAGACTCGGGCCAAGCTGGACGAGGTCAGATGCGGCCTTTACATCAAAGTTGTTCTGGTTTATGATCATGGTGACATCTCTGTACTTACCTTTTAGTGATTTTTAAATAGAAACTTTAAAATGAAAATCTTGGTTTATGATCATGATAACATCTCTGTATTTACCTTTTAGTGATTTTTAAATAGAAACTTTAAAATGAAAACCTTTTTGTTTGTGTGTTTGAGACAATTTTACTTTAAGACCCAGGCTAGTTGTGACTACTGAGTGTTAGAATTACAGGAATTAGTCTCTCTACCAGGCCAAAAAGTAATAGAGTCATTGGTTACTGATTTCCTTTAGGTTACTGAAAAGGATATGTTTAGAGCTCTCATTGTACCTAAAATACAGTGAATGATTATGTCAGACCAGATACCCTTTTT
Organism: Onychomys torridus; assembly: GCF_903995425.1. Classification (NCBI taxonomy): domain Eukaryota; kingdom Metazoa; phylum Chordata; class Mammalia; order Rodentia; family Cricetidae; genus Onychomys; species Onychomys torridus. The sequence continues at coordinate 172,731,087 of NC_050443.1, forward strand.
TCACATTTAGAATGTATTTTGTAAAATAATACTTATGATACTTTATACAAAATTTATTTTAGATTATCCTTGCTTTCTATTTAAAGGAAAACATGAAAGAAATTTTAAGTTAATTTTATGTTAGCTTTTTTTTTGGCAGTTGGAAAATAATTTTATAAAGTGTTAGACCTACAAAATGAGTTAGAAATAGTAAATTGTTTTGTTTTTCAGCTTTCTGCTAAGCGAGAAACAAGTGGAGAGAAATCTAGACAATTAAGAGATGCCCAGCAGGATGCAAGAGATAAAATGGAGGTAAGATCATAAATAAGCTTCAGATCGGTCTGTCTGTCTATCTATCTATCTTTCTACCTACCTACCTACCTACCTACCTATCTATTTATCAGTCAATCACCTATCTGTTTTTTCTTTTATTGTTTTTTGGGGTTTTTTTGAGCTGAGGATCGAACCCAGGGCCTTGCGCTTGCTAGGCAAGCACTCTACCGCTGAGCTAAATCCCCAACCCTTTATTTGATTTTTCAAGACAGAGTTTCTCTGTGTAGTTTTGGTGCCTGTCCTGGATCTCGCTCTGTTAGACCAAGCTGGCTCTGCCTTACAAATGCTGGGATTAAAAGTGTGTGCCACCACTGCCCAGCTTATTTATATTTTCAACATTGCAAACTTTTTGTACCAGAGTGTGGGATTGTGACCGAAAAGGGGAGTGACAGAGATTGGATATTGGAACTTAATTGTTGGATTAAGTTTCAAGTGAAAGAAAAAGATGGACCCAGCAAAGTGGTGTGTACGTTGCAAGCCAGCAGCCTGAGTTCCATCTTTGGATCTGATTCCAAATGTTATCCTCTGACCCTCACATGTCCTCTGTGGCATGTGCACCCTCACAGTGTGTGTGCATGCAGGTCCACGGATGTTTGGTGTTGGTCCTTCCATTGTAGTTGTGTTTCTGACCTATTTTCTCTTTCTGATTAGGATATTGAGCGCCAGGTTAGAGAACTGAAAACAAAAATTTCAGCTATGAAAGAAGAAAAAGAGCAGCTTAGTGCTGAGAGACAAGAGCAGATTAAGCAAAGGACCAAGTTGGAACTTAAAGCCAAGGATTTACAAGATGAGCTGGCAGGCAATAGTGAACAGCGGGTAAGTTAATGAATAAAACTATGTTGATAGAGCCACACTATAAAAGATAGCCTTTTCTGTGAGGGTTGAGTTTTTACAAAAGACTTGTCACATTTGATTTGTATTCAAGTATCAACTTAGTAAGTGCTCTTTTTATTAATAGTTTAGTTGTAGAATTAAGTTATTTTCATGAGGAAACACTTTTTGCTGATGTATAAATTAAGCAGATTGCATTTTACTTGCTTTATTTACAGAAACGTTTATTAAAAGAAAGGCAGAAGCTGCTTGAAAAAATAGAAGAAAAACAGAAAGAACTGGCAGAGACAGAACCTAAATTCAACAGCGTAAAAGAAAAAGAAGAGCGAGGAATTGCTAGGTCTGAGAATTTTCACCAACCATTAACCTTGCTGCGTAGTTGTTACTAGTGATCTCTGAGTGGTTCCAGGTTCTTGGTGCCTTGTTCAAAGAATTGGGAAAAATACTCACACCAAAGAAAACAACCAGTAGTTTTATTTATAGCAAAGCAGAAATACACATTTGAACACACACAGGTAGTTATCAAGAGGTTGCTAAGGGAAGTAACTTCCATTGTTTGAAGTGAGGCATACATGCAGCTCAATGCAGGTAGGGGTCCCAGGTTGCCAACAGGTTGCTAGGTACACTGTTAGGAGAGGGCTGTGTGCATAGCCCACCTAAGCCAAGTGGAGCCCATGTTGGTAAGCTCCTATATTTGCCTGCCTGAGTTCCTCTATAGAACCTACACCTTAACATATCTGTACATTAAGAAGGTACTAGCATAGTAAAGGCAAAAAATCATAGCTCCACTTCATATAAGCAATTTTAGTGATTACTATGAGCCATGTGGTTTTTGTTTTTATTTTTGTTTTTGAGGTTGTATCTCACTTTATAAGGCTAGTTTCTATGTGCCATCACACCCATGGTGCTTTTGTACCTATAAGGTCTACAGTACTAATACTCAAAGCCCTAGGAGATTAGACATGCCTTTTCTTTTTGGAAGACAGTCTCACTTTAGAGCTCTAGCTAGCCTTGAACTCAGGTCTATCTGCCTCTGCCTCGTGGCTGGGATTAAAGGCATGCACCATCATGCCCAGCTTTACTCTTTTTTGGTGTTTTGAGACAGGGTTTCTCTGTAGCTTTGTGCCTTTCCTGGATCTCGCTCTGTAGACCAGGCTGGCCTCTGCCTCCCACGTGCTGGGATTAAAGGCGTGTGCCACCACCACCACCACCACCACCACCACCACCAGCTCCAGCTTTACTCTTTATTTGTGTGTGGTCTGCCATTGAGCATGTGGCAGTCAGAAGACAATTTAAATTGATTTTCTCCTGTCATGGGAGTTGTGGGATGGAGCTGATGTTATCAGGTTTGTTGTTAAGAGTCTTTTCCCACTCAGCCATCTCTTATTGTATCTACTTTAAACTAAAAACAAAACAAAACAAAACAAAAAAACAACAACAAAACAAAACAGGTGAGGTTCTGAGAGGTTTTGTTTTTTGTTTTTGAATGTCTGATCCTCCTGACCTGCTTAGAAAGGGCTGGAATTACAGGCATCTGCACTATGTGTGCAACACCACACCCAGTATTTATACAGATGCTGGGGATGAACCCAGGGTTTGCATGTTAGGCATGCACCTCTACCAGAGGAGCTATATCCCCAGGAGAGGTTAGATAACTTAGTTAAGATAACTGAATGTCAAGAAATCCAAGCAGCATCTTTTTGAGGGTTGGTGGTAAGGCCTGGGTTTCTGGTAGTCTGAGGCTGGCCTTGAATCCCCTTGCCTCAGCCTAAAGTTAAGCTGGGAACCAAAGGTATGTGCTACCATACTAGATCTAAATAACATTCTTCATTTTGAATATTTTCCCCATTCAGTGCTGTTTTTAACTTCCAAACATTTTAGTATTCATCTAGATTTCAGTGTTTGTTTTTTCCTTGTGATGTAGCGTATTTGTGGGGGTTTTTTTTGTTGTTGTTGTTTTTTCTGTTTTTCTTACATGCTTCGCAGGTGTTCTTCCACTCTCCTGTTGAGTTACTCTCTCAGCTGTAGCCCCTTAACATTTTTACATCACTTGTATTAATTTTAGTGGACAGCTATTTGTATTCCTTGGCCATCGTTGTGTGAGGGTCTCCCCTTGTTTTATAGGGACACTTTAGGTAATCAGAATGTTCTATATGTTAAAAACATTGTATTATTCTCTAGGGTGTTTTATTGTGTAGTTGAAAATTCATGTATCAGTTAAATATTGTTAGAGCATGGTTGAAAGTTTCTGTAGTAGGACAGTAGCATTGTCTAGATTTAATGACTAACCCAGACCTTGGTTCTGTCTAAAATTCTTAGTGAAGGGATTATTCTACTTGATTTTAATTATGATATCAAAGTTCATTTGGTGTTACATAAAGAAAAAACAAGTAGCACAAGGAACTTTATTATTTAGCAGTTATTTTTAGCACTTAATCCCCCTCATTTATTTCATTGTGGGGTGTAGATGTGCTTGCCACATGTGTAGAGGTCAGAGGACAACTTTTAAGAGTGTTTTCTTTTTCCACCATATGGGTCCTGAGCCATCTCACCAGCCCTTAATTCTCTTTTAATGTAATTTTTCAAAGGATAGTTTCTGTAGGATTGATAATGATTACAATTAATTTTATTTCTTGTTCTCTTCTATCTTCTGTAGATTGGCTCAAGCTACCCAGGAAAGAACTGACCTTTATGCAAAGCAGGGTCGAGGAAGCCAGTTTACATCAAAGGAAGAAAGGGATAAGTGGATTAAAAAGGAGCTGAAGTCTTTAGATCAGGCTATTAATGACAAGAAAAGACAGATTGCTGCTATACATAAGGATTTGGAGGATACTGAGGCAAATAAAGAGAAAAATCTGGAGCAATACAATGTAAGAACAATTTTGCTTTTTTGATTTTGGTTTGTTTGAGACATTGTTTTACTCTGTAGCTCAGGCTATTTCTGGAACTCATTGGGTTTTTAGTAGCTTCTCTTACGTATAATCAATATATAATAAATTGGACATATTTAAGTTATGTCATTCATTGAATTTCAATATGTATATGTTTATCTGCTTTTTGTTACTATGGATTAAAAAATTGATAATAAATTTTTTCCCATAGAAACTGGATCAGGATCTCAATGAAGTCAAAGCTCGAGTTGAAGAACTGGACAGAAAATATTATGAAGTAAAAAATAAGAAAGATGAGTTACAAAGCGAAAGAAAGTTAGTAGACTAAGATGCTGTGTTTTTACATGGTCTTTGTTTGGTTTCAGTATTTTTCTCTTAATTAAATACTGTGCACATCTCATTTTTACTGGTTAGTTACTTGTGGAGAGAAGAGAATGCAGAGCAACAAGCACTTGCTGCTAAAAGAGAAGACCTGGAGAAGAAGCAGCAACTTCTTAGAGCGGCAACAGGAAAGGTAGGCGAGGCTCGTTTCCCTAGCCATCTGACAGGCAGTATGTACAGCCTGAGTTCCATCCATGCAGGAAAGAGATCACTCAGGAGGATGAAGTAGTAGGATTATGTCGGCAGGTTTTCTTTTGTGTGCTTTATACTTCTGTTTTGCTCTGCTTGAGTTAAGGTCTCTCTGTGTAGCTCAGGCTGACCCTGAACTCATAGTCCTGCTCAGCTCACTGAGTGCTGGAATCACAGGTGTGTGCCATCATACCTGGTTTACTACTTACGTTATTAATGAAAGCAATTTTGGTTGTTAAAGATCCCATTTTAAAGTCTATCATCATAGAACAGAGCCCATAATAGTGTTAAATGTAGTTATCATACTTCAAATGGATGATATGCTGGATAGTGTTCAATTTTTAGTATTATATATAAGAAAATGGCATAATAGGCTCATTTCTTGCCAGCAAGAGTGTCATTGGTGATGCTAATATTTTTCACTAACTGATTTACAGGCCATTTTAAATGGAATAGACAGCATAAACAAAGTGCTAGATCATTTTCGTCGAAAAGGAATAAACCAGCATGTTCAAAATGGCTATCATGGCATCGTAATGAATAATTTTGAGTGTGAGCCAGCTTTCTATACTTGTGTGGAAGTTACTGCTGGTAACAGGTGAGGTTTTGGGGGTTGTATTGTTGTTGTTACTGTTCTTATTGTTGCTGTTTTCCAGTCTGACATTTAAGTGGGTTTTACTGTTTTTCTTTTAAAGATAAAGAAATGAGAACAATCTAAAAACAATTTGGTGGTTTGTAGTACAGTATGTCTTCTATTACCTGCTTAGTTTTATATTTAACTTTCAAATTAAAGAAGGTAGATTCTAGATACTTGTTTCTAGAACTTTACCCTTTTGGGGCTCACCAGTTCATTGGAATGTTTTCAGTCTTTTCTCCAGACAAATTGATTGGATTGCATAGAAAAATGTGAACTGTGTGATCCTTAAATGCTTATAAACACCTTACAGTCTATCAGCAAAGATGTGTCTTATTCTATTTTGCAGGTTATTTTATCACATTGTTGATTCAGATGAAGTCAGCACGAAGATCTTAATGGAGTTCAATAAAATGAATCTTCCTGGAGAAGTGACTTTTCTGCCTCTTAACAAATTAGATGTGAGGGATACTGCCTATCCTGAAACCAATGTGAGTCCAAGTCTTAAGTTGTTTTTCATTATAACATCTGCTCAATGTGTTTTGGTGCTTGGGTACTTTATGTTAGGATTCATTGATCCGTAAGGTAAACATGCTTTCTTTGCATGGAGTGTAGTTAGTGCTGGGTTGGGTTGAGGAGGGAAAGGCCACAGCCAAGTCATGAAACAATCATTGTATATGTGTCTTTAGTCTGAGTAACAGAGAGCAGGAGGCTAAGGAATTGGGGAAGAATTCCCCAAGAAACCTGTCATATAAAAGGAATATGTTGAGGGTTTTTGGAAATGCTTTTAAAATAGTTTAAACTAAAAGCATCTATTTTTGTTACTAGGTATATACACTTTAAATGGATTGCCAGCTTTGAAAATTTTAGTTGCTTTGAAGTATTTGATCTTAGAATGTTGATTGTAGCAAACTTATGCTCTAGGATTCAGACTGAACCTATATGAGAATGATCTGTAATTTAACTAGAATATAGAGAGACTTTCTTGCTTTTAAATATACCAATTTTACCTTTGAAGCTCTGAGGGGGGAAATTGAGGCTCACAGATATGACATATGATGAAACAAAACACAAAAGCATCTGGGAAGGCGACTCTGTGGATAAAGGCACGTACTGCCGAGTCTGAGCACCCAGGTGTGATCCCTGGAGCCATCTGGTAGAAAGAGACACTGAGTCGTTCAGATTGTCTTCTGACCTCTACATGTGTGCTGTGGCATGTCTACATAGGTACATAAGATAACAGGCCAGAGAGATAGACAGTAGCGTAGTCTGAGTAGTGGGTAACCACATAGTAGCTGCTGAGCGTTAGAAATAGCTCCTTCGCCACAGTATATTCCTTCTTGTGCTATATAGTAGTTACATTGTTCTCTAATTATTAAAAAGCTCTGTTCTGACTTTAGGAAAGAAAAAAATGAAAATGATGTGTTTATGTGCAAGTGGAGGCCAGAGAATATCCTCTTATCCCTTTTCACCATAATTTTTGAGAAGGGGTTACTTTACTAAGCCTACCTCACTATTTGACTAGATTGACTTGTCCTGTAAGCTCCAGGGATCCACCTATCTCCAACTCCCCCACCATCACCACCACTTTCTCCAGTGCTGGGGCTACAGGTGTGTTTTGCCCTGCCTAGCTTCTTGTATGGGTGCTGGGGTTCTGAATTCAGGACCTTATGCTTGCACAGGAAGCCCTTTACCTGCTGAGCCATTCTCCTAGCCTGAAAATAAATATTATCTGAAAAAGTATTTTTCTGAATATCAATTTAGATGTCTATCATTTAGAACACTGAGGAAATAACTAGTTTTATATTTTTACCTTTTATGTCATATATACTATTTCATCTTTCCATTATTACCTCATTTAGTCTTTACAAATACATGATGAAGGGGTATTGTTGCAGTCTCGAAGTATCTCAAAGCATCTCCTGGCAGCATAGCTAGGAGTTAAGCTTTCATGGTCAGGTCAGCTTAGAGTAGCTCTTCACATAACTAGCCGGTAAACCTTTGGCTGCAGGGGAAGGATTTCCAGGCTAGTTCAGTACACTGATTTTTTTTTCCCCTACTGTCTTCTGTGTAGAAACCAGGAATTTGTAATATTAGGCTATTTGTTTTCATTTTTATTTCATAAAGAAATAGTTATAGTAATTCCGCAAACAGTTTTTGATCAACTGTCCTAACATATTTTTTTCTAGGATGCTATTCCTATGATCAGTAAACTGAGGTACAATCCCAGGTTTGACAAAGCTTTCAAACATGTGTTTGGGAAGACACTCATCTGTCGGAGCATGGAAGTTTCCACTCAGCTGGCTCGTGCTTTCACTATGGATTGTATTACTTTGGAAGGTTTGTAATAGTAATTAGCTTTAAACACATGACAGAGAAACATGTAATATGGGATACATAATGTGTCACTCAGGCTGTAAGCATATTGGGGAGTACTTTGTAGAATTTAGTCATATTTTAAGAGCATCTGAAAATTCACGTCAGTTTCATCAATTTTTAAAATGGTTTAAATAAAAGTATAGATTCCACTTGTAAGTGTAAATGTTTGGTCTCTGGCATCATATGCTCCTTTGGCTGTTGAACAATGAAGCCTATGGACCTTCTCAAAAATGAAAACAATGGCTAGGTGGTGGTGGCGGCGGCGCATGCCTTTGATCCCAGTAGAGGCAGGTGGATCTCTGAGTTCAATGCCAGCCTGGTCTTACAGAGTGAGTTTCAGGACAGCCAGGTCTACACAGAAGCCCTCTCTTAAAAAAAGGAAAAAAAAAAAAAAAAGGAAACTTTTTAAGAAGCACCTGTTTTATTAGGATAATTACCAAAATAATTTTAACATGATTCTTTAAAATAATAGCAGTAGGTCTAAAACTTTTTTTTTTTTTTTTTTTTTTAAATAAGAGTCTCAACTGTGCATCTGTGGCTAGCCTGGAACTCATAATGTAGACCAGGCTGGCCTCGATCTCAGAGAGATCTACCCGCCTTTGCCTCCTAAGTGCTGGGACTAAAGACATACACCACTACACCCAGCTAAGTACCAAATTTCAAAAATTTAAAACTTCATGTAAATAATATTTTGATATTTGTAACAAGTGTAATCTAACATAAAAATAACTTTTCTTTATAAGGAAGTCATGGGTGCTAATAATGCTACATTTTTTCCCAAAGGAAATAACAAACTTTTCTCTACTCAGATGTAATTGAATTTATCTGTATACTTCAGGATAAGACTTTAATAATGTTGGTTTTAGTGTCCTCATTTTTGTTTAATTTCTCAAAGTAACATGCCCACATTGTTGTCACACCGATCTGAATGAAAGGAAGCTGTAAACATTATGTCATCCTAGAATTTACTGAGTGACTCTGAAGGACATTCTCCAGTCAGTACATTGTCACACTTAAAACTTTGAACATTCAAAGACATTGCCTCTTGTCTCTCTCTCTCTCCTGTTTTGGTGGGCAGGGGTGGGGGGTGATGACGACACACACATAGGGCCTCACTGTGTAACTCTGGCTGTCCCAGAACTCATGCAGACCAGGCTGGACCTGATCTCACAGATCCTTCTGCCTCTGCCTCCCAAGATTGGATTAAAGGCATGTGCCACCATACCCGGCTCTTTCTCCCTTTTACCTCCCTAGAAACTGACTTTGAGAAAATGTCCCATCTATCATATTTATTTCTTCTTATCAGATTCTAGTTCAACATTCTTGATATGACTACTGTGTAAGTGATGTTTGTTTCTTAAGGTATCAGATAATGTGTCCCAATATTAATGATGTTAAAGTTGATCATTAGCATGTCTTTCAGGTAAAGATACTTTACTTCTTTGTATCTAATAATATTTGACATTATTTATAGGACTACATGAGCTGGTCACGATGGTACACACTTTTAATCCCAGCACTCAGGAGCCAGGCAGTTAGATCTCTGGATTTCAGACCGGCATGGTCTGCATAACTAGACCAAGGCTAGCCAGGACTGCATAATGAGACCCTATCACTGAAACATAGGTAGGGTGGGTGGGCAGGCAGGTAGGTAGGTAGGTAGGTAGGTAGGTAGGTAGGTAGGTAGGTAGGTGGATGGATGGATGGATAGATAAACAGATTAATTGACAGATTGATAGTCTACAAGAATATCAGGTTCCCTGACAAATTGCTTAAACATACTTTGTTAGTAAACATTCTTTGTTATTAACTCAGCGTTGCAAAGTGATGTTTCTTTTCTCATTTACTCTACCTGTTACTTTGGCAAAGAACCCTTTTAAGTATTTGTAGATTCTTGTTTTAAATTCACTGTGGTTCCACATTTGCTCAAATTTTTGATGCTCAAATCTTCCCAAATTAAAGACTACCAATTTTAATATTGAAAAAGTAGGGTTTTTTAAGAGTAGCTGGAATTCTTGAGTTACCTTTTAAATCTCTATTGTTAAAGCCCTTAGGTTAGTATTTCATTGTAAGTCAGTTTACTAGTAGAAAGCACTTACATCTTCTTTACAGGTGATCAAGTCAGCCATCGAGGTGCTCTGACTGGAGGCTATTACGACACAAGAAAGTCTCGACTTGAGTTACAGAAAGATGTCAGAAAAGCAGAAGAGGAGCTGGGTGAGCTTGAAGCAAAGCTCAATGAAAACCTGCGCAGAAACATTGAAAATATCTTTTTGTTTTGTGCCTAATGCCATACTGTGGAGAAAGAACTATATTTTAATTGCAGATACAATCTTGTGTGTTAGGTGGTTTTTAGTTTTTTCATATTGCGTAGGGGAGCTTATACATTTCACTATTTTTATTTAAACATCAGAGCTTGTTTAGCTTCTGAAGACTAAGAGGAAATTTTTTAAAATAATGCTGATTTTTGTTTCACTATGCGTAGTTCTTACTAGTGAGTGCTTTGAAGAGATACAACTTGAGGAGCAACAAAATTGAAGGTTGTCAGGCAAAGAGGAAATGGAAGGAAGTGTTGGCTGATGTTTCAGGGGGAGCATCAGTAATACTGTTGTAAACAGATGTCAAATATGTCCGCACTGGAAAATGCCCTTTAGCATTTACTATCTTGGCAAAATTTTGTGCAAATTTAGTTTTAGTGGAGGTAAGGACAACAGGTATCCAAATCCGAGTAACTGTAGTCCTTCCAGATAAGTGTAGTGCTACATGAAGGGTGGTGGCTGGTACAACCACCAGAACACTTGCACATATGTGTGTCTTAAAACAGCCGTGGTGCTTTTGGTGTGTGCGTCCTGTTTTGTCACCTAAGAGTGTGGGTACCTGAATACAGGATTTCTTACTGCTTCAGGACATCCGTAACTGAAAGGTCTTTTTGTAACTGCAAGTTTGTAGTTCAAACAACATACAGAGAGAGACAAATGCTTTAGCTTTGATCCTGCAGGGATCTGTGTATGATACTATAACTGCTTAAATGTAGCAAGATATTAGGACAGAGAATATGAGGAAGTATTAGAAAAAGGATGCTGTCTGTTGGGCGCTGGCTCAGTGGGTCAGGTACTTGGAGCACAGCATGAAGACATGAATTTGGATTTCCAGCACCCATGTGAAAAGCTTGGTGTGGTGGAGCTCTTTCTTATCCTAGCACTTGGAGATCCACCTAGGACTTTGTTGGCCAGCAAGTTTAACATACTAGTGCTTCCCAGACTCATAAAGAGATACTCTCAAAAAGTAATGGAGAAAGTAAAAGAAAACAACACATGTTAACCTCTGGCCTTCACCTACATTTGTGCTGTACACCCCCACCCTCATGCACACAAATCCAAAGAGAAATGATGTTAACAGCTGAAGCTGCTGTCTGTATTTACCAGTCTATTTAGATTTAATTATTTCACATTAGGCAAGGCTACTCTTCATACCTGACCCCTCAAAGCAGTGCCTTCAGCATTTTATTTATATATATATATATATATATATATATATATATATATATATATATATATATATATATTAAGTGTGTATATGTGTATTTAGAATAGAAAGTGTAATGAAATGTTTCAAACTTATAACTGAACATTTTTAGTGATAGTATTTAGTTCAACATTGTTGTGGTCCATAAATTTGGGGGAAATCCTTAGGGGTAAAGGAGAGGATGCATGGTGATGTATTGTAAGAACTGAAGGGAATCTAGAGTATGTGATGTTTACAACCTTAAGAGAATTTTCCTTAGCCTTGTATATGGATTAATAATGAAATTGATCAGTTGATGAACCAAATGCAGCAGATAGAGACCCAACAAAGGAAATTTAAAGCATCCAGAGATAGCATATTGTCAGAGATGAAGATGCTAAAAGAGAAGAGGCAGCAGTCAGAGAAGACCTTTATGCCAAAGGTCCGTAAGTGTGTCTTGTTACAGCTTTGCTCTAGTGTAGACTTGGAATGGATCATAGTTTGTACAGGTGTCGTTGATTCCATGCTTTGTATATCAGTGGTAGTAAGACAACACAGTGGGAGACAAAAAAGATGGTTCCTTAGTTATATTATTCAGAACATTCTGTCAACTTCTGTTCTTACAAATATGCCTGAAGATTTTTATATAGTTCAACCATGTAATATTTGTCCCTCTTCTCAGTTTTTGCATTATAAATACCTACATAGTTCCAATTACCAAACATAGTATAGTGCCTGGAGATATACTTGGTGATGGAGTCTTACCCAGCATGGGTGATGTTGAGGCCCTGGATCCAACTCCCAGCACCAACAAGAGGGAAAAAAATTTAGTTAGTACATGTTTCTGTTGATTTTGGTTTTATTCCAGTAAACCTATCATAAGTTATAAATATCATAAGCACAAAAAAATTCAGTAAACTTAACAGAAGCCTATCAACACATATAGTACTTTAATAATTGAGTTGATATAATTTAGCTCATTAAATATATACATAGTTTGCAGTGTATTGCTGTTTATATGTACTGTAGTGACTAATATTAATAAATGATAATCTTATATAGCAACGTAGCTTACAGAGCTTGGAGGCAAGTCTGCATGCTATGGAGTCTACCAGAGAATCACTGAAAGCAGAACTGGGAACTGATTTGCTTTCTCAACTCAGTCTAGAAGATCAGAAAAGAGTAGATGCACTGAACGATGAGATCCGTCAACTTCAGCAGGCAAGTACACCTAACAATGAAAAAAAACCTGTTGAAAAAGGGGTGGTTGTCCAGAAGTACAGGAAGACCCTGTCTCAAAATAAAGTATTTGATGCTGGGGGTGTGGCCCATGCCTTTAATCCTAGCGCTTGGAAGGTAGAAGCAGGCAGAGCTCTGTGAGTTTGAAGCCAGCCTGGTTTACAAAGCGAGTTCCAGGACAGCCAGGGCTACACAGAGAAATTCTTTCTTGGAAAAAAAACTGAAAGAGAAGAACGTTAAGAGAACAGGAAAAACAGACATGGAATTTGAATACCCAAGAGAGTAAATAAGATTCTGTTATGTTTGTCTAAGCTGTTCTGGATAGCTTACATTTACATTCGTCTTACTCAATGCATGTTTATCATTAGTAACTGCATTGGTCACTTTTGATAAAATGCACCAACAAACATGGCATTAGAGAGAACGGGTTTCTTTTGGCGCACAACATAGTACAGTCCATCATGGTATCAGGAGCTTGAGGCAGCTGGTCACTACATTTGTAGCAGAGGGAAACAAATAACCGTGTTCAGCTCGCTTGCTGTTTATGTAGTTCCGATCCCCAGGCCATGGAGTGGTACCTCTCACATTCAGAGTAGATCTTCATATAACCTAAGAGATAATCCCTGTCTCACAGGTGTGACAAGAGCCTGTCAGGTGGAGGGTATTTTGTCATCACATTGATGCTGTTAGCTCTCTCTCTCTATGCACTTACTTATGTGCACATGTGCTTTGTGTATGACATTTTAATTACATTATTTGTTGTTTTTTTTTCTTATAGAGCTGTCCACATGTAGTCTAGTCTGGCCGCTCATTTTGGGGGAGGGGGGTGTTAAGACAGCCCTTGGCTTGGGGGTTGGTTCTCTCCACCATGTGGATTCTGGGGTAGAACTCAGGTTGGTAGTCTTGGCAGTAAATACCTTTATCCACTGAACCATTTTGCTAGCCCAGGACTTTTGATCTTTATTTTAATACATAGTTGTAAACAATCAACAACTCATCCCAAAAGATAAGAGAGATAAGAAAGTTGGTTTTGGTAGCATGTATTTTATTCTTATTTAATATATATGAGTGTTTTGCCTGTGTGTATGGATGTGCACTACTTAAATGCCTGGTGCTGGAGGCCAGAAGAGGATGTCAGATCCTCTGGACCTAGAAATACAGATGTTTGTGAACCACTGTGTTGGTGTTCTTTAGCCCTCTTGGTAGCATGACTTATAAAAAGCAAACTAGGAACAGAAACAATAGCTTTAATTTTTTTTTTAATTTCATAGCTGGACATGGAGACTATAGAGAACAGCTTGTGAGAATCAGGTCTCTCCTTGCACTGCGGGGGTTCCAGGGATTGGAACACTCCCATGTCAGTTCATTTGAGTACAAGCAATAGGACAACAGATTTAGTGGTGTTTCCTCTTTTCTTTCTTTATTATTCTTTGTATGTGTGATGTTGGGGTGGGGCACATATATCTGCCACAGTGCATATGTGGAGGGCAGAGGACAACTTCGTGGAGTCGATTGTCTGCTTCTACCTTTATGTGGGTTCCAGGATTGAAATCAAGTCATCAGGCTGTGTGCAAGTGCCTTTACCTACCTGCTGAGCCATCTCTCTGGCCTTAGCATTTCTTGACAATTTCATAATTCATGATTTTTTAAAATTCTATTATCTAGGAAAACAGACAGCTGCTAAATGAAAGAATTAAATTAGAAGGTATTATTACTCGAGTAGAGACTTACCTGAATGAGAACCTGAGGAAGCGCTTGGACCAGGTAGAACAGGTACGTTCTTTTCTGAGCTTCTTGCTAATCATACACTATAGAAAGTGTCAGCGAGCACTGATGGGAAGCATCAGTTAGGGACCAAAAGACCCACTGAGGTTGGAATTCTAGCACTGCCACCTAGTGTGTGACTTGGGCAAGTCATTATTTAATATTTCTGTTCCCAGTTTTCTGTAGTGTAATGTAAGTATAATAGTGGTACCTGCTTGTTTGATTGTACTCTTGTTGTGTTCTAGATGCTCACATGCTCAGTGTCACTTTACAGTTACTTAGTAGTTAGGCACTCAGGTTTACATCATTACGTTTTTCCTCTGTAACGGCTGCTTCAGTTATGTTCAAGTATAAATACATCCACATATGAGACATGTGCTTCCTTAAATGTTCATTTAAACAGCTAATTATAATATTTTTAAACTCAAAATTTCTGTTTTAAGGTTTAATCTCATTAAACTTTGTTCTTTTGTGTTACAGGAACTTAATGAACTGAGAGAGACAGAAGGTGGTACTGTTCTTACTGCCACAACTTCAGAACTTGAAGCTATCAATAAAAGAGTAAAAGATACTATGGCAAGATCAGAAGGTCAGTACTTAAATTTTTTTCAGTGTTTTGTTGAATTTAGTTTGTTTTGCAAAATTGTTTGCTGCAAAATGAAATACAGAAGTGACTTGTTAAAATGATTCTAGTTTTATGAGACTAGTAACATGTTCTGCATTTTATTATTGGAAGAAAGTGTCAGAGGGAGAAGAGAGAGAGCTAATGAGTGTATGTGAGCAGGGCGTGGTGGGGGCATTTGTGACAGTTGGTTCTTTCCTTCGATGTGTTGATTTCAGGGGATTGAACTCTGTCCATGAGTCATCTGGCTAGTCTTGCTACCCATTTTCAATTGTTTGTTTACTTCATTTATTTGGTTTTTGGGGGTTTTGTTGTTGTTTTTTGTTTTGTTTTGCAGTGTGTGTGTGTGTGGGGGGTGGTTTGAGACAAGGCTTCTCTCTGTACCCTGGCTGTCCTGGAACTCACAGAGATCCACCTGCCTCTGCCTCCTGAGTGCTGAGATGAAAGGTGTGCTGGTGTGCCCTCCCCCTGCCAGGCTTGTTTTGATTTTGAAGCACATTCTTAACTATGCAGCCCTAACTGGCCTAGCTGTGTAGATCAGACCGACCTTGAACTCTCAGGTCTGAGGTGTGTGCTACCATGTCCTTCCAGTTACATATGTTGTTAACAAAAGATGTAACCCTGGGGGCTGGAGAGATGGCTCGGTGGTTAAGAGCACTGACTGCTCTTCCAGAGGTCCTGAGTTCAGTTCCCAGCACCCACGTGGCAGCTCACAGCTGCCTGTAACTCTAGTTCCAGGGGATCCGGCACCTTCACACAGACATGCATGCAGGCAAAGCACCGATGGACATAAGTAAAAGTCAATAAATCATTAAAGACGTGACCTTTCTGTGTTGCCGTCGTGGTGCTCTCCAACGTCCATCACTAGTGCTGAGAGGAGAGGCGGACACCAGGTCCTCATCGGGCCATGCTCCAAAGTCATGTCCAGGTCCCAACTGTGATGGTCTAAAGGGGGGATGTCATTACCTCTTTAAGTCATTCATGATAGAATGTAGATATGCAAATGATTCTACACATTTTCCTGTGGTAGTGCTCTGGAATTAGGTAATTTGTGAATTTCATAGTAAAATATAAACAGAGAAAACTGAAAGCCTACCTACTTTAGACAGTCTGACCATTACAGTCTTTACCTAGATAACATTCTGATTATGAAATGAGTCTTAATATCCTTACTTTTCTTTTTCCCCATCTTAGATTTGGATAATTCCATTGACAAAACAGAAGCTGGAATTAAAGAGCTCCAGAAAAGTATGGAGCGCTGGAAAAATATGGAGAAAGAACACATGGATGCCATAAATCATGACACTAAAGAGCTGGAGAAGATGACCAACCGGCAAGGCATGCTGCTGAAGAAGAAGGAGGAGTGCATGAAGAAGATCCGAGAGCTGGGCTCCCTGCCCCAGGAAGCCTTTGAGAAGTATCAGACACTGAGCCTTAAGCAGGTAAATCTGTCTCCTGCACTTCAAAGTTGTCCTTGCTAAATCCCCTCCTGTGTGTGAGTATATTAATCTAGTTTGTTTCTCTTTCAGTTGTTTCGAAAACTTGAGCAGTGCAACACAGAGTTGAAGAAGTACAGCCATGTTAACAAAAAAGCTTTAGATCAGTTTGTGAATTTCTCTGAGCAGAAAGAGAAGTTGATAAAGCGACAAGAAGAATTGGATAGAGGATACAAATCAATCATGGAATTAATGAATGTACTTGAGCTTCGAAAATATGAAGCTATTCAGTTAACTTTTAAACAGGTATGTTCTGGTGGTAATGAAAGCCCCAAGTAGACAAAAGCTAGATTTAAAAGGTAGATTTAACATACAGGAACTAATGCAGCTTACTGGCCGCTAACGTAGTGACCTGAGTGTTTCACACAGCTCTGGAAAGGATTCTGTTGTTTGGGCTAAGATTTGAAAATACCTCTTATTACTTTTAAATACTGGTTTCAAACAGAAATGTCCCTGGGCCACATTTGTATTTCAGCTGACATTTTTTTCTTTAAGGTGTCCAAGAACTTCAGTGAAGTATTCCAGAAGTTAGTCCCTGGTGGCAAAGCGACTCTGGTGATGAAGAAAGGAGATGTGGAGGGCAGTCAGTCCCAGGATGAAGGAGAAGGGAGCGGTGAAAGTGAGAGAGGCTCGGGGTCACAGAGCAGTGTTCCGTCAGTTGACCAGTTCACAGGAGTCGGAATCAGGGTAAAATCCCTTCACATTCAGTGTCCCTTGCAGCTTTACCAGAGTAGAATTTGTATTTTATCTGAATTGCTTATGTGCCGCTGAATTTTGAAGGGTGATGGCACCATCGCCTTTAGGATAGTAATACTCTGTGTTCTCTTAGGTGTCATTTACAGGAAAGCAAGGTGAAATGAGAGAAATGCAGCAGCTTTCAGGCGGACAGAAATCTCTGGTGGCCCTTGCTCTGATTTTTGCCATTCAGAAATGTGACCCTGCTCCTTTTTACTTGTTTGATGAGATTGACCAAGCTTTGGATGCTCAGCACAGAAAAGCTGTCTCAGGTAGAGTTTTGATTTTCTGTTCAATAAGAACTTGCAATGCCTGGGGGAGATGGGGAGTACAGTCCTACCATGCAAGCATGAAGGCTCAAGTTTGGACCTCTAGCACCCACCTTAAAGTTGGGCAGGGAACAAATGGAGTTTGGTTGAGGATCCTGGGAGATCAAAGACCACTCAGTGTAGCCAAACCATGAGCTCCAGGTTCAGTGAGAGACCTGATCTTAAAAAAAAAAAAAAAGGTAAGGTGGAAGGCCAGGGAGACATTAGTACCGGCTAACCCTAGGTACACTGAAGAACTGGCTGGGCTAGGGATAGAGCTGGGTAGACTGCTTAGCCAGCAAGCACAGTCTTGGGCTTGATGTCCAGTACTTCATAAACCAGGCAAGGTGGCCCTTGTCTGTGGTTCCTAGCATCTAGAAAGTGAGGCAGAAGGATCGGAAGTTCAAGACCAGCAGAAATGCGCATCAAGTTCGTGGCCAGCCTGGGATGCATTCAGCTCTGTCTCCAGAAGTGTCTTAAAGAGAATAGTAATGGTGGCTTAGCCCTTTCTTAGTGACTTGTTGCCTGAAGTATTTGAGTGGACGTGTGTATTCAATAAATATTTTCTCTGAACAGCTTTAATAGTTTGATATTAGACTGTTTTCAGAGTTTACTTTAGAGAAATAGATGTAATTAATTCTTCCACTTAATTGAAAAAGCTTTCAATTAAATTTTTATCCAAAAGCCTTAAAACTTGTGGTTTTTGGCATTAAGGGCAGTACTTGTGTGTCTGGAGATGGCTCAGCAGTTAGAGCGTTGGCTGCTCTTGCAGGGTCTGGGTTTGAGTTCAAGCACCCGTGTGGCGACTCACAGCCATCCATAATTCTAGTTCCAGGGGATCCAACACCCTCTTCCGACTTCCAAGGAAGGGTACTGGGTACACACATGGTATACATGTATACATGCAGGCAAAATATTCGCGCATGCACACACAAAAGATGTTCAGAAATTAGTGCTTGCCATAATTTTTGGTGTCCCCCCCCCCCGAGACAGGGTTTCTCTGTAGCTTTGGAGCCTGTCCTGGACTAACTCTGTAGACCAGGCTGGCCTCGAACTCACAGAGATCCACCTGTCTCTGCCTCCTGAGTGCTGGGATTACAGGTGTGTGCCACCACCGCCCGGCAAACTTAATTTTTTATTTGAGATGCTAAATCTGATCTTACAAGTTAAAAGCTTTCTAATGGAGTAATGGGCATAGTTAGCATAGGATTTTGTGTGTACATGAGAAAATGTTTGGCTTTGACATTTCTAATGTTAAAAGTCTTCTGTTTCGGATTTATTTTTGGTTTTTCATTTTGAGACAATGTCATATAGGAACCTTGGACAAATAATCCTCTAGTTGCTATGATTATAATATCACCGTACTGGGTTAGAAGTTTCTTTGTAGTAAATAAAAACATTATATTCTGTAGCTGTAAGACATACTAGGATGAAATGGGTTTTTTTTAATTGTTTTTGTTGCTTTGAGACAAGGATCTCTGTAGTCCTGGCTGTCCTGGAACTCAAATCTATAGACTACACTCTGCCAAAGATTCTATTACTACTTTTGAAAAGTTAAGTTGATAATTTTTGCAGACCAAAAAAAAAAATCAGTCTTAACAGATTTGAATTTTAGGCAGGAATAAAAATAGTTGCTTTTAAAATTTTCAGGTATGAGGAAGGAGATTTGTTAACTCACTTCTGTTTTCACAGATATGATCATGGAACTAGCTGTGCATGCCCAGTTTATTACTACTACTTTTAGGCCTGAACTGCTCGAGTCTGCTGACAAATTCTATGGTGTAAAGTTCAGAAATAAGGTAATTTTATTTTGTATTACGTTGGTATTTTGTGTTAGGTTGTACTATTTTGTATTATGTTTATTTTTCATTGTATTTTTTATTTTGGTTTTATGCTACATTAGTGAAAGACTTGGAAAGTCATTGTTTAAATGATGACCTCTTCCTAGAAAAAGGAAAAACTAACTTTCATGCCATTTGTTACCTTGATTTTCATTAAGAGAAAAAGAGTTGTGGATGTGGGTGGTGAAGTGCTAGTCTAGCATTTATAAGGCTTTAGGGTTTGATCCTTGGCAGCCCCCAAACAACTGAAATGTAGCCCAGGCTGCCTTCAGCTGGCAGTCCTGCCTCTGCCTTCCAAGTGCTGAGATCATGGGTGTTGACACATGCCAAGCTGTAGAATGTTTTTTTTCACCTTCCACGTTGAACAGACAGGGTTGTTCATAAAGACTTCCAACAGCCAGTGCTTCAGAATCACTTGACGTGGTATGTAAAGTTAACATTTTTGTGGGTGGTTGCTGTACATAGAGATACTACCCTATGCAGAACAAATAGTAACTGATATATTCCTTTAAGATCTAACAGACTTTACCATTTACTGTTCTTCAGGTCAGTCACATTGATGTGATCACAGCGGAGATGGCCAAAGATTTTGTAGAAGATGATACTACACATGGTTAATTGAAAGATGATTCCCATTGTCTCAGAAGATGTGTATAATAATGTGGTCTTCATACCCAGGAACTGTAAATTTTAAAACTAAATAATTGGTTATTATTGAGTTTTTGGATTTAGAATACACAGTCCTTTTATACTTGTCTTTGTATTTTATAAACGCCCCTGTAATGTTACATTTCTACGTATAGTTGAGGAATTTTATTTCCTACACAGCTTTTTGTAAAGTGTCCTCCTATTTTAAATCTTTTGAGATATTCTAAATATTCTTCTTAATTATTTTACCAGTTATACTTTTTATAGCTTCTATTAAATAATTGGTTCGTGACTAATTTAGTGTAAATGTGGCTTTTTGTCATTGTAATGGTTAGAAACATTAAATATTTTACATAAGAAAGTGTTGGTTTTCAGTTAATAGAGGATTAAAAATGCAGTTCCATATTCTGTTAATTGCATCAGTGGATGTTCAGTTCTGGCTGCAGGTTTTCATCTGTTGTGAACTTTTTCAAAGGGTCTTTCCTTGGGTAGTCCAATCACAATCTTTTTTTTTTTTTTGTTTTTTGAGACAGGGTTTCTCTGTGTAGCTTTGCGCCTTTCCTGGAACTCACTTGGTAGCCCAGGCTGGCCTTGAACTCACCAAGATCCACCTGGCTCTGCCTCCCGGGTGCTGGAATTAAAGGCGTGTGCCACCACCGCCTGGCACTTTTTTTTCCCCCAGTCACAATCTTAAGGGAGTGCTGTCCCAACCACCTTGCTTGTAACTTCATCGGATGAGTTTGACGATTGATAAACACCCTGTTTTCACTCAGTATAATAGTCCTTTGAACATTTTTGCCTGAGTGTATGTCCATATAACCAGAAGAGGGTATCGGATCTCCTGGGGCTAGTTACAGACATGTCTGAGCTTCCACTTGGACTTGAACTCAGGTCCTCTGGAAGAACAGCCAGTGCTCTTAGCCACTGAGCCATCTCTCTAGTCGCTCCCTCTGGACATAGTAAATTTAATATATTTGTGTATTTTAACAGAAGTCGTTGTGGGTTTGGGAAAGCAATTTTAAGTGTAATTTAGATTGCTGACTCCAAAAATGAGCCATGCAGTTTCCTGGATAAGTCAGGACAGTTTATTTAAATAAGATGTTTTTAACTAGCCAGTGGAAGTAGCTCAGTCCTAGAATCCTTGTCTCCAATGTGCAAAGCACTGGTTCGTTCCCTAGTACCACAAAAAGTAAGATTCTGTTACTGAAGCCACATTGCGCTTGAGGTCTTTGGGGCATTTGGTTTGTTTAAATGGTCTTGTCATTCATGTGCCATAAAATTTACCCATGTATGCCTGTGTGCAATTCAGCATGTTTAGTATATTCACAGAATTGTACAGTCATTTCTATAATGTTAGAACTGTGGATGTGAGCTGACTCCTCAGCCTCTGGCAACCACAAATGGGCTCTTAGTCTTGTGCTATGGATTCGCTTTGTTTCGGTTATTTCATGTGGATTCATACAGATACAGTAGCCCTTGTCACTGGCAGCTTTAACTTAGCATAGTGTTGTCCAGGTTCATCTGTGACGTAATGTGGACCAGTCCTGCTGTGTGGATATGCACTGAGGTTTGCTTATCCCTCAGCTGGGCTTGGAGGGTTGTTTTGTTTTCTAACTTTTATTTACTTCTATAAATAATGCTGCTGTGGATGTCGGGAATCTGTGAACTTTCCTTTCTCAGATGTCTAAGAATGGAGTTGTTTGGTCACAGAGTAACTAATTTCACCATTTTGAGGAACTGTCAAGCTTTTCCAAAGGAGCTGACCATTGTTTCTAACTAATGTAGTTCCTATTTTTCCATCTTTACTGACACTTGTTATTCCTTTTTCTTTTTAAAATAGTCATTCTTATGGATGTGAAACAATGTCTCAGTAAAGGTTTTAATTTGCATTTTTCTGATTACCAATGATGTTAAGAACTTTTTGTGAGTTTGTCATTTGTATATCTTCTCTGGTGAAACTTTTATTCATATCTTTTGTCTATCTTTAAATTCTATTATTTGAATTCTTGAAGAATTCTAAATTTTATTATTTATGTGTGTGTGCATATATTCTTGCCATGATGTGCATGGAGAGATGGGAGTTGGGTCTCTCCTTCCCCCATGTGGGTCTCAGAGTTGGAACCTCACTCAGGTCATCAGGCTTGGCAGCGAGCGCCTTTACCACTTAACCATCTTGCCAGCCTATTCTTATTGAATTTTAAGAGGATTTTTTAAAAATGTTTCAAAAATTAGATTTACTTCAGTGTGTGTGTGTGTGTGTAAGTGTGTGTGTAAGTGTGTGTATGTGTAAGTGTGTGTGTGTAAGTGTGTGTGTGTGTATGTAAGTGTGTGTGTAAGTGTGTGTGTGTGTGTGTGTGTGTGTGTGTGTGTGTGTGTGTAAGGAGGACAACTTGCTAGAATCAGTTCTCTCCACCATATGGGACCTAAATATTGACCTCAGATTTGGTAGCAAGCACCTTTACCTGCTGAGCCATCTTACCAGCCCTAAGAATTCTTTATTATTTTGGATACAAATCCTTTAAAAGGTATGTATTGGTACATTTTTATCCTACCTTGGGTGTGTGTGTGTGTGTTTGTTTTGTTTTTTGGTTTTTTGAGACAGGGTTTCTCTATAGCTTTGGTGCCTGTCCTGGAACTCGCTTTGTAGAGAACTCACAGAGATCCACTTGCTTCTGCCTCCTGAGTGCTGGGATTACAGGTGTGCACCACCACCGCCCGGCTTGTGTGTGTATTCTTAATATAGTGTCTTTTGAAGTAGCACATTAAAAACAAAAACATCAAGAAGCTGGAGAGATGGCTCAGAGGTTAAGAGCATTGACTGTTCTTCCAGAGGTCCTGAGTTCAATTCCCAGCAACCACATGGTGGCTCACAACCATTTGTAATGAGATCTGGTGACCTCTTCTGGCCTGCAGACATACATGCTGTATACAAATAAATTAAATCTTTAAAAAAAAAAAAAAAACAACAACAAAAAAACCATCACCCAGGCAGTGGTGACACAAACCCTTATTCCCAAAGGCAGACAGATCTCTGTGGGTTCAAGGCCAGGCCAGTCTGGTCTACAAAGTGAGTTCCAGGACAGAGAAACCTTGTCTTGAAAAAACAAAACAACCCCCCCCCCCCCCCAAAAAAATCTGTGTGTCTGAATTTCCTTTTCCAGTAAGAATACCAGTCATGGGATTTAAGGCCATACTAACTTAAGGACCTCTTTAAGAACCTGCCTTTTTTTGGTTACAGGTTCAGCATGTGAATTTGGGGACAGGGACACAGTTCAGCCCCCAGTGGTTCCTATGGTATATTTACCACCCAGCATTATTGTATGACCATCAATTAAAACTGCAGATTTTGCACAAATTTCACCAGTATGACTCAGTACTGCCCTTTGTGTTGCCTCAGATTCTGCAGAATACATGACAATTGTCTGTGTCCTCTGGTGTGTGGTTTTCTCCATCTTTGTTTCTTATACCTTGACAAGTAGGTAGATAGGTATTTGGAAGTTGGTTGGGTTGAGAGAGGGTCTCACTATGTAGCGAACTCGCTCTGTAGACCAGGCTGGTCTTAAAACTCAGAGATCCACCTGTAGATGTAACCATCTTGTTAAGTAAGAAACACAGAGCCAATTGCAGAGTTAAAAGCCAAGAGGTCAGAGCAATAGTTAAGAGCTGAAAACCTTACCCTTCACTGCTGCTGCTGTCTTTCCTCTCTGCAAGAGACCTACTTCTGTGTGTTTTTTCTTTTTATAGACTTTCTGTTTTGTCTCTCATTGGTTGTAAACTCAACCACATGACCTCCTTGTCACTGCCTGTCTGTACAGACTTCCAGGTCTTCTATGTTTGGTATTGAGATTAAAGGCGTGTGTCTCCTCTTTTGAACACACAGAGATCTGCCTAGCTCTGCCTACCAAGTGCTGAGATTAAAGGCGTGCGCCACCACCGCCCAGCTTCTGCTATGGCTTGCTATTAGCTCTGATCCCAAGGCAACTTTATTAACATACAAATAAAATCACATTTCAGTACAAATAAAATATCACCATAATATCCACCTGCCTCTGCCTCCCGAAGGTAGCCTTCACAGTTCTGAAGAGCACTTTTCAGATACTGAATGTCCCTAAATTTGGGTTTATCTGATAGTTTTCTAGGGTGAATAGTAATACTACAGATGTGAAGTACCACTATATAAGCAGTGTGCATTCTTAATATGGTTTATCACCAATCATAGTTACTTTAATCTGCCCAAGATTGCTGAGTTTCTCCATTGTAACTTGAACTTTACTCCAGAGTACCACTCCACAGCTACACTGCTGGTCTCCTGTGACCTTGGAAAACTTGATTTTCCTTATTAGTAAGGTTATTTGCAAGGGGACAGTTTTGTTTATTCTTTCCACCATATTTAACTTTGTTTTGCTTGCTCATATTTCCAGTGACTTGAAGTCATTATCTATGGAAGAATTTGTTTTAATAGGCATTTGTCCATTAATAGAACCTAGAAACACCAAAAGAGCCACTTTAAAGATATTAATGAGACTCTATATTGAATTTAAGGTGTACATTAACTTTGAGTCATTTTGATTTCACAGAATCTAAGATTTTAAATGTTTAGTCATTACTCATATTCCATGGCTTTGCTACAAATGAGTTGTAATATAACTGTGTGTGTGTGTGTGTGTGTGTGTGTGTGTGTGTGTACACACTCACGTGCACATGAGAAGTCAGATAAGTTTGTGGAGTCAATTCTCTCCTTACATCTATAGTTGGGTTCCAGGAATCAAGCTCAGGTTGTCAGGCCTGCGGAGCAAGTACCTTCATCTTGCTGAGCCATCTTGTCAGACCAAAGTCTGAAACTTTGTGAGTGGCATGTTGATGCCCAAGAAATTTAGGATTTGGGGGTATGTTTTGGGGAGTTTTATCTGGTACCAGGGATTAAACCTGGATTTTGTGCATGTATTCCACCAGTGAGCTATCTGTCCCTAGCTACCGAGCTCACCCTCAGTTATGTAGCCACAATAAATCTGAGAATCTAAACCTGGAATTTTTATTTGAGTTGGAATTTAGCTCTAGTATATAAGCTAATCTCAAATTCTTGTTCAAGTGACTCTTCTACCTTGACCGTCACAACAATTCAGACCATAGGTACGCACCACTGTGCTGGGCTTAACGTGTTCATGAAATCTGTGGCGTTTATGATAATTACCTCTGGAAATCAGCAAATAAAGCTTTTCTCAATTATGAGATTAGATGGGTTAGGTGGAAAGTATAAATTCAGAAATGGGAAGAGACAAACTGATTTTCGAATGATCTCTTTAAGCATCAGTAAAGGTGTTTTCAAACTCTTGTGTAATGTTTATTCTAAAGGGTTATTATTATTATTATTATTATTATTATTAATAATAATATTATTATTATTACTGGTTTTTCTCCTAACTCTAGAAAGAACTAATTCTCTATTCAGCTTACAGGAGCCTGCTGGTTGGTGTTTGGAAGAGTCCTCACTGCCCCAACTAATAGTCCTTACAGGCCACAGCAGTGACCTGCTGGGTTCACAGAGGAGCAGGCCCCTGCCTGTAGGGGGAGGGTCTGCCTTTTCTCTTTAGATGCCATGTCATTGGGTAACATTGCCCTCTATTGTGTTCGGGTGGAGCCCTGGTGCCCAGTGCCTATAGTTTCACCTGGAAAAGGTAACACCAACAAAATCTCTTTTAGTAGCCTTGCCTAGGAATGTGCTATGGCCTTGGAGTTGGAATGTATTTATTTTAATTTAATACTTTTGATTTTACAGATGAAGAAATTTGAAGCCCAGATCAGGTAAGTGACCCAAATGGATACATTAGCATACTTAGAAATTGAGATAACCAGACCAGGCTGTGGGTTCCCTTCTCTGGCATGAACTGAAAATCAAGGAAACTCACCTTATTTGTAAGGTGGCCCTGCATGTTACACAGAGACAAGTCTTAAGAATATAGATTACGGTTTGTCTTCTCCCTGAGCCTCTTTTTTTTTTTTTTTTTTTTTTCCCCTTTTTCTTTTTAAAGAGCTCATCAATTTAGGGACACTCAGGTCACTTTCCTCCATGTCTCAGGGGGACTGGGTTACTCCCAGCTGCCAGGCTTCTACATGGAAGGTGCCAGTGTTCTCCATAAATCTGCCACCGTCAGTCTACCCTTCCTAGAGACAGAGTGTCTCCTGGGTGTAAGAGGCCTTGTGGCAGCCAGTAACTACACAGGATACGAGGCAGCATGGAGATTAAGTTTGCAAAGAGAATGTGGATATATTTACTCTGTCACATTGGCACACTGGTATGAGTCTTTTACAGAGACATTAACGTTTGAACATTATCTTTGATGGGTTCTTTGTAACTGAGTATCTTCAAGCAGATTATCAAGCACATGTCAAAAAGTGATACCAAGACCTCTGCCTGAAATTATTCAGCCATTAAAAATGATGGCTCAGCTTTTCAGAGCGCTTGCTGATTGGGTTCCCAGAGTCCACATCAGGTGACTCACAAATAACTACCTATAACTCAGTTCCAAGGTATCAGGCACCTCATGGTGCACGTACAGATAAGCCAGTGCAGACATACCAAATAAGGATGGTGATAATATAATAGAACAAAACCCAGTCCCAAAGACTGAAAACTCAGATAGGAAGAAAGCAAACTGCTATGAGAGACTGAGCCTGAAGGACATGGGTTTAGAGCCAAATTATTTGGGACTAGTGTTACGGAGCCTGTGAATGTCTAATGCAAAGGTCAGTGCCACTTCTAAGGCCGAGACTTGCTGGGAGCAGTTTCCAGACAGCGTACTGGGCCACCTCACAGAGACCATGCTTTCTTCAGCTTTGTGCATGGTGCTCTTTTTTTTTTTTCCTCTGGAAGCTCTAAATCCCAAATTATTTTCCCCATAACCACTAGAGGGGGCCCTTACTACATGCCAACCCCTCCTGTTTGGGGGTCTAGTTTTTTTCAAACTAGCTCCTTGCTTTAGTTGCAGAAGTTGTGAGATCAAGGTGTGGTGTAACCAAGACCTCAGGGCCAGAGCTTTATGAGCTAAGTGTTAACTGCTGGCAGCTCACTCATAAATGGGACACTTTTGCAAAGGTGTCTGGTGCTCAGCAGATTGTGTCAGTGTTCTGAAAACAGTGCAGCAGCTTGGGTGCTGTGAAGATGGCAGTCCTTCCTTGCAGCAGCCTCACTATAGAGTCAAAGTTCCCTCCCTCAGAGCATGATGGGAATGCTTGCTTGTTTTCTTCTTAGAGCACCTACAGCTTTGGGGAAGGCGTGTTTAATTAACTTCAGGTTGTTCCCAAACCTAGATTGGGTACTGCTTTAGAGTATAGGGCTCCAGTGGGTGTGGTGGTGTGAACCTTTAATCCCAGTGCTAAGGAGGCAGAGGTAGGTGGACCTGTCTCTGAGTTGGAGGCCAGCCAGAACTACATAGTAAACCCCTGTCTCAATAAAAGAAAAAGAGAAAAATCTAAATAAGTAAATAAAGGGCTTGGGGCTGGAGATATGGCTCAGTGGTTAAGAGCACTTTTTGGGTTTTTATTTGTTTTTGAGATGGGGGTCTTACAATGTATCCCTGGCTGGCCTGGAACTTTGTAGACTAGGCTAGCTTCCAGCTCACAGAGGCCCACATATCTTTGTGTCTCAAGTGTTGAGATAAAGGCTTGTGCCACTATGCCTCCTACCCCCTTTTTTTGTTTTTTGGGTTTTTTTTTTTTTGAGCTGAGGATCGAACCCAGGGCCTTTCACTTGCTAGGCAAGTGCTCTCTACCACTGAGGTAAATCCCCAAACGCCCTTGTTGCCCTGGCAGAGGACCTGGGTTCAATTCCTAGTACCCACATGGCAGCTCACAACATCCTGAAATTCCGCTTCTAGGGGATTTGACATCCTCTTTTGGACTCAGGAACTGTGCACAGATGGATGTGCACAGATGGAGGTCCATACGCATACCTTTTAAAAAAGGAATAAAGGATTCCCTCCATGGTGAACACACATAAGAGGCCTGTGTTCATGCCTGTGCCAATACAATCCTGTCTGAGTGCCCAGCTGCAGTCACAGTGGCCTCAATACATTTTCTATAATACTGACTGTTCTGAGCATGGCCTTGCTGGTGAAGTTAGCTCTGTGAAGGAGAAATCACTAATGCCATGTGTCAAGGGGGCAGTTTCTGTGGCTTCACCCTGTTTTTCTTGTGGACACACTTAAGATGCCTATGCTTGGTTGGGGAGAAAAGATACTTGGTTAGAAGTGATTTCTTGACCCCCACTGTGGCCAAAGCATGAGGATTCCAGTCTTTCAAAATGCTGCTGTACTGTCTTGATGGATATGAGCTAGCCTGTATGAACTTACATAGTACAGATGGGCTTCTGTATTTCATGAAAGAGCAGACTTTAAGTGGGTGACGGTAACCCTGGGATGCAGAAGGTACCCACATTCCTCAATGTGAAGTAACTTGCCAAACATGCTAGAAAATGGAGTTGAGAAGAGAGTCCCAATTTTCAACTCAAAGTGAAGCCCCTGCCGACATTTACAACTAGAGCCACAAGGAAGGGAGAGGGGTGTGTAGCTGCAGTTTTTCTGGTCCTGCCTGGCCCACAGTCAGGACAAATCTCTCTTACTCACCAGTCCCGCAGCGGCTAAGACCCAACCAAGTAAATACAGAGACTTATATTGCTTACAGACTGTATGGCCGCAGCAGGCTTCTTGTTATCTAGTTCTTATATCTTAAATTAACCCATTTCTATTAGTCTGTAAGTTGCCACGTGACTCATGGCTTACTGGTACCTTAAATCTCGCTTGTCATGGTGGCGGCTGTCAGCGTCTCTCTGACTCAGCCTTCCACTTCCCAGAATTCTCTTCTCTGCTTGTCTCGCTTATACTTCCTGCCTGGCTACTGGCCAATCAGCATTTTATTTACACAGAGCAATATCCACAGCAGAGGGGATCTTGGAACCAGCTTGTCTCAAAGCTGGTGGTGTATATGGAGCTTTGGTCCCCGCTGCTGGCCTTCCCTCTCCCAGGAATGCCACACAACAAAGGTTCCTGGGAGTTAAGGCTCTTCCACACAGTGCCCGGGCAGGAGACCTTTCTTGCCCTTCTCTCTGTTGGACCTTACGCTCTGTGGACAGCTGGCAGGTTGGGAGGGTCTTTGGCTCCACCCTATCTTCAGTTCCTCGCTCTGCCTTGGCCCTTGTCTTCTCTTCCCGCTTAGAAAAGGTTGTACAGTGGCTCTGCCTGCCACTTGACCTCTGAGCCTGCCGCTTAGAGCGTGGTTTCCTGGACAAGCTTGGACTGAGCTCTGACTTGCAGCTCTGGAACAGGACTCTATTCCACCCGTGTCTTCTGTTTTTCATTCTTGAGATCTATTATAATTCACCTTGTAGTGAGCATGGTAGCACACGTCTGTAATTCAAGCTCTTGGGAGGTGGAGGTGGGAAGAGTTCAAGGTCATCTTCAGCTATAGAGCCAGCTCAGAACAGAAACTTGGGACATTTGAGGTAGGGAGTAACTTTGAAGTTGGCAGAACTGAGACAGTTCCTGATTGTCAAGGCAGGGAGTAGGGAGACATCTTGGGTTGTCCTACAACACTGCCCATTTTAAAGTCTCATGTATGTCTTTAGAGCAGACAGTAGTGTGACCTACTTTGTATTTCTGTGTTTGATGACGTTTGACTATTTCTTGGTTTTGACATTTTAATCCACTTGGTTGGTAACAATCACTTACCATGCACTCTGTGGTCCGTCAGGACAGCCCTGCAAGTTCTGTTCTTCCCATTTTCTAAAGAGAGGAACTGAGCCTCCAAGAGGCTGTCATTATCTCCCAAGCCATACAAAAGCCACCCTAGAAGGCTGTACCATTCCTAGGTTCCACAAGACGAAGTGCCTCTCTGTCAGTGTGGATGGGTGGGCTCAGGCAACACTGTTTCCCTGCTGTGCCTTCTGCAAACTCTTGTTGCCTGATTCACTCTGGCCACCGAGCAGGGCCAGTGGGTGCTGGGGTGAAGCTGCACTCAGTGGCCAGTGGAGGGTGGGCAGCTGATGGCTGAAGAGGACTCCAGGACCTCCCTTGGGTGTACACAGGCTTAAGTCCGCTTCTGTTCACTGGTCTCCAGCTGTGCCTGAAGCAGGGTGAGGTCACAGGGCAGGTCTTTGAAGATTGCACCGTTCCTTGCCTCGTGTTCCTGCCCTGACAGCCACTTTACTCTGTGTGCCCCTAGGATGGGCTGAATCCCTCAGAAACTGAGCCAAAATAAACACTTCCTCCCTCAGTCTGTCTCTTCAAGTATTTTAGTCACAGTGATGAAAGGTAACTAATATAGGGCCTGGAGAGATGGCTCAGCCATTAACCCTGGCTACTCTTGCAGAGGACCACAGTTCTGTTCCCAGCACCCACATACCGCAGCTCATGGCCATCTGTAACTCCAGCTCCAAGGATCTGGCACCCACATTCACAAGAACATACATATACACATACCAATAAATCTTATTTTAAAAACAATAAAAACTTACTTAAAAAAAAAAAAGGAAGCTTATTTAGGGGCTGGAGAGATGACTCTGAGTTTAAGAGCACTGGCTGCTCTTCCAGAGGTCCTGGGTTCAGTTCCCAGCAACCACATGGTGGTTCACAACCATCTGTAATGAGATCTGGTGCCCTTTCCTGGCATGGGGGCATACATGCAGGCAAAACACTGTATACATAATAAATAAATTTTAAAAAACTTATTTAAACTAATTCATTATGGTTGGTGGAGTGTGATCCTCCCCTGCCCAAGGCCTAGGGATTCATAGGCAAGCCTAGCTAGCCAGGGGAATCTGTTGGCTTCAGAGCACAGTCAAGCCTAAAACCTTCGTTAGAGCCAACTCTGGTTTGCAAAGTGGGAGAAATCTTTCCAGTGGTTTCTAGAGCACTTTTGCTAAAGCTAATATGAGCCCATCCAGTGCTGGTCTCTAGGCCATTGTGAACCTTGTCAAGGAGAGCCACAGTAGCCTTTCTCAGAACCCAGACTACCATAGGAATGATCTGTATTCTTGACATGTCTCCAGTCATCGTCCGCTGTCTTCCATGTTTGTGGGCACCCCTTCCTGAAGCCCTTACCAGTAAGCAAGCAAGCCTTTTAGAATCTGACCTTCACCACATTAAACTTCCTTTTTCCTCCTAAGGACTTGAATCTCTCTCTGGAAACCTTTGATGGAGACCAGGTTTTCTTTTTTTGTATGTTTGTTACTTGTGTGTATGTGTCTGTGAGGATAGTGCATGTGTGTGTTGGTGTATGTGTCTGCATGCAAGCAGATGCCAGAAGAGCGTGTCAAGTGTCTCCTTTATCACTTCCTGCCTATTCCTTTGAGGCAGGTCTCTCCCTGAATCTGGGGCTCATGTTTTCTCTGCTAGGCTGAAAAACAGCAATTCCCTGTCTCCAGGGCTACAGGTATTTATTTGTGGGGATGCTCTGCTTGCTAAATGAGTTCTGGGATCTGAACTGGGTCCTCAGGATTGTGGAGCACATGCTCTTAACAACTGAGCCATCTGTTAGCCCTGAGACCAGCTTTTCTTATCCACCTCTCAGGATTAGAACAAGGTCCAGCAAAGTGGGGTGGCTGACACTTTGCCTTACCACTTGTCAGCAATGACACTTTTGTTGTTTTGTTATCCTCCCAAACATACATACACCCCCCTCTGCACTCATACACCTACCCATTAACTACAACACTGCACATCATTCCCAGCACATAGGTGCACAGCCCTCCCTCAGGCACAGTCTTTATCATCCATGGTAGCTTCTCACCCATTTTTCACCCTCACAAATCCTCCCATCTCAGTTCTGCCCTCCTCCCAAGATTTGAGATCTTTATTGATGTGTACGTTTGAAAGAACAATCTCAACTGCAGGGAATGGATGTCAGCAATCTATGCATCTCATTAATGTGGGAGACCAGAAGGTTGACCAAAGTTCTACAGGACACTAAGTCCTCTCAGTGACAAGAATCATTTCCAATTTAGCAATTGTTCTACCACAAATCAACAGCTCCTTTTACAGAGTCCAGATTAATCAGGAAATAGTGGACCAAACAATTACCTTTAATCTTTTAGGAGGTCAGGTGACCGACCCTGGGGTGGGGGCAGCTTCCCACATATAAGAGTTTGCAGTATACCTGTGCCTTGTTTCAGGGGTCTGGATACACTTTCTAAACATGAAGCCTCTCTGAAGTCTGACATCACTGCTGGGATCACAGGGTTGGCAGGCAAGGAGGCCAAAGGGTTCTTTAGACCAAATGAGCAGGGCAGGTGTGGGATGGGGGAAGGGAGGCCAAGGGTGAAGAGAAGTGGGTTACCATTGGTGCCGGAGCAATGCTAGAGCAAGGGTTGATCAGGAGATGGATTAGTCGAGGATCGGACAGAAAACCTATGAGTCAGATTCTACAATTAACTTTTCAGATAGAGAATCCCAAGTTTAGATTAAGAAAAGACCCAAAGCCTCCCAACTAAGTGAAGGAGCTCGTGGTTAGTCCAGCTCTGTGTCTCTTCACCCTATAGAGCACCAGAGGCCTGAGTGGGAGGTGGAGGTGACACTCACTGGCTGGGGTGTGTGTGCATATATTAGCTGGGCAGCAGAGAGGGCTGAATGGGAAGTAGGAGGTGACTTCCTCAGCAGCAGGTGCAGAGCCTAGGCCTGGGACATATCCAAAGAAAGCCAACTGCAGAACTCCACACATCTCCAGGGCAGGACCCTCTTCAGCACCAGCCGCCTCAGACACCAGGGAACCAGCTCAGAATGGGGTGGGCACAAGGTCAGCAGCTGGCAGGGCCTTTGACAGATTTGAGCTCTGGCTTCCACAGTCCCAGGAAAGATGGGTTCCTGCCCTCCTGTGGACTAGAAGGGGGAGGAGGAAATGGGGCCCTGGGTTTGTAATTGTATCAGAGGCTGTGGTGGTGGCAGCTGTGGCAGGGCCTGAGGAGGAGGCTTGAGCTGGTGAATAGCTGCTGGCTTAGTCCTCATTCATTTTCCTGGGGCCAAGCAGCCTTTGTGGGGCTTTGGGACCTCTGCACACCGCATGGACAGCATGGTTGTAGTGGCACCAGCACAGCCTGCCTGAGCAGTGGACGAATCCCCCGTGGATTGGAAAGAATGGGTCTTGCACCTCAGTTTTGTCCTTGATCACATGGACTTGGGGAGTTTGCTAAATCTTTGTCCTCATTTCCTCTCTGGCAACACAGGGACATCGTTATATGAATCTGTCCTCAAAGACAGTTCAAGAATCAAGAATTGAGAACAAACTGCTAGAATACAACAGTTATTCCATAAACGTGAAGCTGTAGTCTACACATGTGCCTGCGTGTGCGTGCGTGCGTGCGTGTGTGTGTGTGTGTGTGTGTGTGTGTGTCCATCTAAGTTAGATTTATCATATCATATTTGGAGTCTAGGGAGAGTTGGTTTTGGTTTTAGTTTTTTAGGTAGGGTGTGTCTCTGTGGCCCTGGCTGGCCTAGAACTTCCAGAGATCTGCTTCTGTCTCCTGAGTGTGGTTAAAGGCATATACATTATTTTGGGGTAGGGGGGGCAAAGCCAATTCTAAGAAGAGTGTTTTGTTTTGTTTTGTTTTTTGTTTTACAAATCCAATTTGAGTTGGGTTCCAGGAGTTTAAGGACAGCCTAGAAAACACGGAGAAATCCTATCCTCTAAATAATAAGTAAATAATTTGTGCTAAGAACGTGTATAAAATCCAGGAGTATATGAGCTCACTCTAGAAAGAACCCAGCAGGAAGCTTTTCAAGATAATTATCACACTGTGTCTATTTTTGTGTAGCAAATGGCACCAAAACTCAGATCAGAACACCTGCCATCTTTCCACATCTACGATTCTGTCGGCCAGGGATCTGGGCAGGGCTCAGCTAAGTGGCTCTTCTCAGCATGTTGCTGCAGTAGTGGTCACTTAAGTATGATTGAGTTGTCAGATGTCCAAAGTAACTTCACTCTGGTGGGTTGTCAGGCAACTCAGAAGCCTGGCCAGGCTGGTGGCACAGGCAGCCAGAGAGAGCAAGTGATTTATCTGGCAACAAGCTGGATTTACAGAAAAGTGCAGGGATGCAATGGAGTGCTAACGGTTTGGGCTTTTAATGACCTAGCTTGGGAAGTCCCAGATTCTCACTTCCACCTCATCTAATTTGTCTAGCAAGTTGCAATGCCCAGCCTAGTTCCTGGGTTGCAGTGTTGGAGCCAGATCTCCATGGAGGAACAACAGACATTTTTTGGTCACCTTTAACCCAGCATAGTTACCCCAAGAAAGGATCATTTTGTTTCTTTTGTCTTTGGAGACAGGTTTTTGTGATGTAGTCTAGGCTGGCCTTAAATCTGAGACACTCTTCTTGGGTCCCAGAGTGCCAGATTACAGCTGAGTGCCATGCCTGGCTCCAAATGAATCTTACAAAGTTTTTCTGCTTTTAGAAACTTCCCAGTGGCATCTTGGGGGAGTAGAAGAGTCCTGGACTGGCCATCAGGAAGCCCCAGTTCCAGTACAGCCAACCATCACTTTGAGCAAGGATTTCTGTTAGTTGTGCTAGGAACACAGAGGAGACAGTAAAAATATTCCTTAGTTCTATGCCTCAGGCATCATCCTGTACCCTTTCTTACTGTGGTGACCTTAGGCACATCACATCCTTTTTCAATGCCCAAAATAAGGAGGTTGGAATTGCTGCCCATGGGCCTGTTCCCAGCACCAGCTTCCTGGGATGGGAGATCTGCATACTGAGAGAGAAATCCTGGTTGTTTTTCTCTAGCAAGATCACAGAAAAGCAGCTCCAGGCAACTCATGGTTATCTATTTAGAAATAAATTCACCGCAAGAGACCTTTAAATTCTCAGCTTTTCCAGAGACCAGGGACAGGAAGGGGCATACAGGAAGGAATCCTGTTCCTTTCTTAGAAGCATAAAGCCTCACTTGTTATGTAAACTGGTGTGATGGGTACTTGGGAACTGCACACCCGGCTAAGCCAACAGGTGAGGCAGCAGTCCATTGGTTCTGGGTCAGTCTTCTTACCTAAGAGATCCCCAGAGCAGGCCAGCAGGCCAGACAGGAGTCTCCAGAAAGCCCAGCAGACCACAAAAGTCCAAGCCTCCCTTTGGACCACTCTGGTGTCTGCTCCTCTGGATGTTCATGCTCAGGCTATCTGGAGGAAAGCAGGAGGCAGCCAGGCTCTGGCCACCAGTGGAGATGGGGGAGGGTGAGCAAAGAATATTCTGGCCAGAAGCCAGGGCTGTGGGATTTACAATCATCCTGGGACCTGTAAATACTTCAAGCGGCTTTTTTATTTTGAGGCTATGAGTAATTGAGCCAACTGTACCCTGTCTCCCACAGCCTGGCCCTGCCTCCTCCCACTCACAAACACACACTCATTTACACCTGTTACACACACACACACACACACACACACACACACACACACACACACAGACCCACCTGTACACAAGAGGGGCTGGAGGAGTTTTGTATGGAAGGCTTGTAATCTGTTACACATGTGACGTGTGACATGTTAGAGTGCTCTTCATGTACTACCTCATTTAATTCTGACACCAGCTCCTTAAGGGGGCCCTACGATCCCCATGTTTGTGGGTATGATGGTTAAGCATGATTGCTTGCATGGATCTGGAACTAGCTAAAAGACACATGACTGAGCACTCCTATGAGGAGTTTTCTTGGTCAGATTGTTTGATGTTTGAAGATCCACTTAGCGATGGGCAGCTTTTCCCAGTGGCAGCCCAGATAAAGGAGAGGAAAGCAGCCTTCTGCCTGCGTGCCTTCACTCTGAAGCGAGCTCTTCACGTGCTGCTCTCCCTCTGCTGCGTTCCTTCACTGGTATTAGGACCCAGCTTCCGGCTTCCAGAGTGCACTGAAGACCAGCTGCTCTCCAGGAACTCTCAGGGCCTCCTGGGCCAGATTGGGACTGTAGAGGCATCTGGTCTCACCAGTCAAGCAACTACCAGGTTCTCAGCCTCTCCAGGGTGAGGCAGTCACTGTAGGAGCACCCAGACCAGTGTGTGAGCCACTATAATAAATCTCCCTACAACAAATATTTCTTCTCTTGGTTCTGGTCCTCTAGAGGATCCTGACTAATACAGTGGGTAAAGGAACTGACAAAGCCAGTAGGGAGCGAATTACCTCCCCAGAGACCCACAGCTAGTGAGCAGCCAAGAGGGAACCTGAGCCCTTCCCTACTCCCTCTCTGCTCAGGCCCTCTGCTGGCAGGTGGCAAGGCTGAACCTTGCCTGTTATCATCTCTCTTTGGCATCTGATAGGGAAATTGGACTTAAAACAAGTATGTATCATAAAAGATTAATAAATGCAACAAATTTAAAAAAAAAAAAACAAATAAACAAAATAGGTGATGGCACATCCTTTAATACCAGCACTTGGGAGTCAGAGGCAGGCAGATCTCTGAGCTTGAGGCCAGCCTGGGCTACGGATTGAATTCCAGGCCAGCCAGGGTTACATAGAAAAACCCTGTCTTGAAAGACAAAACAAAAAACTCTAATCCTATGTGGCCTCAAAAGTATACAACCAGCAAAAATAAAAGACATGAAGTTGTGTCAATATTAGGCATAAGGCTAATATACAAAGAGTTCTTACTCAAAAAGAAAAAGACCAAGGGGCTGGCAAGATGGCTAACAGGTAGAGGCACTTGTCAAACCTGACGACCTGAGTTCTATCCCAGGTGGTGGAAGGAGAGAACCAGCTTGGACAAGTTGTCCTCTGACCTCCGCTGTCACTCTATGCTCACACACACACACACACATGCACACACACACACACATATGCACACACACACACATATGCACACACACATATGCACACACACACATATGCACACACACATATGCTCACACACACACATGCTCACACACACATATGCTCACACACACACATATGCTCACACACACATGCACACACACACACATGCACACACATGCACACACACATGCACACACACATATGCACACACACATATGCACACACACATATGCACACACACACATATGCTCACACACACACACATATGCTCACACACACACATATGCTCACACACACATGCACACACACACATGCACACACACACACATGCACACACACACACATGCGCACACACACATGCACACACATATGCACACACACATGCACACACACATATGCACACACACATATGCTCACACACACATATGCTCACACACACATATGCACACACACACATATGCTCACACACACACATATGCACACACACATATGCACACACACATATGCACACACACATGCACACACACATATGCACACACACATGCACACACACATGCACACACACATATGCACACACACATGCACACACACATATGCACACACACATATGCTCACACACACACATATGCACACACACATATGCTCATACACACATATGCACACACACATGCTCACACACATATATGCACACACACATATATGCACACACACATATGCTCACACACATGCACACACACATATATGCACACACACATATGCACACACACATATATGCACACACACATGCACACACACATGCACACACACATATATGCACACACACATATGCACACACACATATATATGCACACACACATATGCACACACACATATATGCACACACACACATATGCTCACACACACATATGCTCACACACACATATATGCACACACACATATGCTCACACACACATATATGCACACACACACATATGCTCACACACACACATATGCACACACACATATATGCACACACACATATATGCACACACACACATGCACACACACATATGCACACACACATATGCACACACACACATATGCACACACACATATATGCACACACACATATGCTCACACACACACATGCTCACACACACATATATGCACACACATATGCTCACACACACATATATGCACACACACACATATATGCACACACACATATGCTCACACACACACACACATATATGCACACACACAAAAAAAACCTTTAAATATCATAAATTTTTTTCTTGGTTTTTCGAGACAGGGTTTCTCTGTGTAGCTTTGCACCTTTCCTGGATCTCACTCTGTAGCCTAGGCTGGCCTCAAACTCACAGAGATCCGCCTGGCTCTGCCTCCTGAGTGCTGGGATTAAAGGTGTGTGCCGCCACCACCTCCTGGCCAATAATTTTTTTTTTAAGAGAAAGGCTAATACTCAATTTAAAAATTAGCAAGTGATGACCGTACTTAGGAAAAGAAAGACACAGCCCAGCATGGTGGCGCATGCC
Organism: Onychomys torridus; assembly: GCF_903995425.1. Taxonomy (NCBI): domain Eukaryota; kingdom Metazoa; phylum Chordata; class Mammalia; order Rodentia; family Cricetidae; genus Onychomys; species Onychomys torridus. Next base: position 172,769,169 of record NC_050443.1, read on the forward strand.
TTTGATCCCAGCCAGAGGCAGATAGATTTTTGAGTTCAAGGCCAGCCTGATTTACAGAGCAAGTTCCAGGAGAGCCAGGGCTACACAGAGAAACCTTGAAGGGGAAAAAAAAAAAAAGGTACAAATAAATCATAAGCAACACAAGGAACTCAAATTCACTTACAAAATGAGTAGCACAAACTAAGCTGTCAATCAGATTGGGAAAATACAGACCATACAATTTCAGTTTTAAAAATGGATGACAGGGGCTGGAGAGATGGCTCAGAGGTTAAGAGCACAGACTGCTCTTCCAGAGGTCCTGAGTTCAAGTCCCAGCAACCACATGGCTCACAACCATCTGTAATGAGATCTGGCGCCCTCTTCTGTATACATAATAAATAAATAAATCTTTAAAAAATGGATGACAGGTTTCAACAGGTAGTTTGCAAAAGCCAACACCCACTGGAAGTCTTCAGAGGATACAAACAAAAATCACGTGTTACCATTACCCACCTATCAGTGCAGCCAAATAAAACTCTTAAAATACGTTCCTCCTCCTTCACCTGTTATTTCGCTGTCTGTATTCTTGGATACATGCAATTAATTGTGATCTGAAAATATCAAATTGAAAATTCCAGAAACAACAAATAAGTTTGAAATTACATGCTGTTCTGTGAAACATGAAATGTTACACTGTCTTCATCCTCCCATCTCATGCAGATTCTCCCTGTATGCAGAGTGTTCTTGAGGTATACGCTACCCACCTTTTGATCACTTAGTTTTGGTTATCAGAGGGGCTGTTGGGAATCATAGTACTGGTGCCCAGGTCACTCTTCTTTGCTTAATACTATGAGCTCTAAAAAACATGTGAGTAATGATGCCAATTTGGATATGCCTGAGAGATGCCTAAAAGTGCTTCCTTTAAGTTGAAAGGTGAAAATTCTCAAGAAAGAAAGAAAATGTCTTCTGAGGTTGTTAAGATCTATGGTATGATTCTTCTATCCAAGGAACTGTGAAGAAGGAAGAGGGCGTTTGTGCTGGCTTAGCGCTCACACCTTAACCTGTGATTGCTACCTCCACAGCATGTGATAAGGATTTAATTAGAGTGGGAAAGGTATTAACTTTGTGGCTGGAAGACAAGAACAGGAAATGAGACCCAACTAATGATGTCAGAAGGACTGAGGCTACTTCGTCTTAGGTAGACTTGTGTCATCCATCCTGCATCCTCACAGGACATCTGCATGCTCTCAGAAGAACCAGCTTTACCTTTACTATATAACACTTGATTATAGTTCTATTATTATCATATCTATTATTACACCTAGTCTATAAATTAAACTTTATTGTATGTAAGTGGGGGTGTCTCTCTAGGGTTCAATACTCCTCAGGCTTCAGGTACCCCCTTGGTCCTCCATTGCATCCTCATGCATAGTTGGGCTGCTGTAGGTAGGAGCTGTCACTGTCATAATCATATAAGCAGACCTCAGAAGGGGGCCAGGTCAGTGAAGGGGCCTCACTAAGCATGACAGAGTCTAGAGGCCATGCGGGTTAGCCCTGCTTGTGTTCCTGTGGTGTGCAGGGCCACTTCTGCTTCCAAGCTGGACTTCTTGGTTAATAAGACCAATCATATTGCCATTAGAACATTTTATTGGGGTCATCAAAGGGATCAGATATGTGTCAGTGAGTTCTGGAATACAGGAAGTACTACCTCTTGGAACACAGAGGACTATTGGGGTTCCTCTTCTCTCATGGGTGTTGGAGAAGTGGACCTAGAAGTGAGAATCTACTCTTGGTGAGGTGCAAGGAACCCTTTATAAGTTCCTTCATGGTGTCATCCTGCAGAGTCTGGACTTCCTGAACACACCCTAGGGTGCTAGCCTTAATGTTGGAACTTCTATTTCCTTCACTGGGTCCCTTAGTGTGAGGAGCCAGGCAAGCGGGTCAAAGATGGAGCCTCTTCAACGGCTGTGCAGACACATCTCTGGTTGCTTGTGCTTGCCAGGGGAAGGCTGACCCTGTGGCCACCTCTCTGCTCCTGCCCTCCAGATCTTAGCAGATGAAGAAAAATCACAATCTCCAAGTCCAGACAGTCTTTTTTTTTTTTTTCCTTTTTAAAAATTTATTATATTTGTGTTTTAATTTTACACATCAGCCATGGGTTCCCCTGTCCTCCCCCCTCCCGCCCCCACCTTCCCCCCAGCCCCTCCCCTCCATTCCCATGTCCTCCAGGGCCAAGACTCCCCTGGGGATTCATTTAAACCTGGTGGATTCAGTACAGGCAGGTCCAGTCCCCTCTTTCCAGGCTGAGCAGATTGTCCCTGTGTAAGCCCAGATTCCAAACAGCCAGTTCATTACTAAGGACATCTTACCTCTAGCTTTGTGTGGCTAAGTTCCCTCTCCTCTGCAGTCTTCAGCTTCTTCTTGTATAAAATGAAGCTCGTGGTGCCTGTCTGGAGCATCCCTTGTTCTGTGTGCTGATGTTTGCTGGGGCAAACTTTTTTTTTTTTTTTTTTTGAGCTGAGGACCAAACCCAGGGCCTTGCGCTTGCTAAGCAAGCACTCTACCACTGAGCTAAATCCCCAACCCAGCAAACTTGTTTTTAAATCTTGCCTGTGCTGCTTGTTGGCTGGGGGATCTTATGAAGACTTGCTTTAGTATCTCCCAGAGTGTGGGTCTGGTGATTTATTTCAACTGCACATGTCTAAAGTGACTTTTCCTTTCCCCTTTCCCTCTTCTCTGTCCCCATCACTCCCTTTTATTTTTATGGTGTGAGGGGGCAGAGCCCAGAGCCTTGTACATGCTAAGCAAACACTACTACTGAGCTATACAGCCAGCCTGCACTTTGTTTTTGGAAGGCATTCTTACTGGAGGTAGTATTATGAGATGGCAGGGCCTTTCTTTCGGTACTTAAGACAGCAGCTGAATTTCCTCAAGTGCATTGTATGTTTCCTCCTTTTCTGAGAGCTGGGATCACTGCATTTTTCTAATTCCATTGTTTCTTCCTTCCTTCCTTCCTTCCTTCCTTCCTTCCTTCCTTCCTTCCTTCCTTCCTTTCTTGTTTTGTTTTGTATTGTTTTTGTTTTTTTGACAAGGTCTTGGATTTCCAAGCTGGCCTGGGACTTACTGTATAGCCAAGAATGACCTTGAACTTCAGCCCCTCCTGCCTCACTTCTCAAGTGCTAAGATTAGAGACGTGTATCACTTGGCCAGTGTATGGAGTGCTGGACAAGCGCTCCCCCACCTGAGCGATCTCAGTTTCTGTTGCTGCTCCGTCTTCAAGTTCACTAATCTTTTCTTCTACAATGTCCAATGCCAATTATTATGTCTTGATCATTGTGTTTGAGCCTTTGGATGCATTTTTGCATCTCTGCTTAATTTTTTGAGCAGCTAGACCAGAGTTCCAACCATCATTTCCCGCCTCTGCTAATCCTGACCTATGTGTCACTTCTCCCGTGGTTCAGTTGGTTGTTATCGCTCTTTGTGGGTTGTGTTTTCTGTCTCTACATGCCTAGTAATCACTAAGTGGATGTTAGACACCATGAACTTTATCTGTTGCCTGCTAGATCTCTCTGTAGCCCTACACACCTTGTTTCTTGGAATCATCCTGATTCTTGGTTTTTTATTTCTTCTGGGATCCAGGGTATTAGTCAGGCTGATTACTCCTCACTGGTAAGTCAGGAACTTTCTTCCTGAGCACTCCACCCAGTCTGCCCAGTGGGACCAGGCTTCTGGCAGTCCTGTATGGGAGCCAGACACTGTTCTTTCTAGTCTTGTCAGGTAGATCTGCCTGCCCTCAGGTATCCTTCTCTCTCTAACTCGTAGATCAGCACTCTGCTGAATACTGAGGGACCATCTGTGATCCTGGAGTTTCTCCATCTGTGCACTTGTGTCTCTGGCACTCAGTCCCATGACCTTTAGCTTTTCAGACTGTCAGCTCTGTGTCCCCGACTCAGGGACTCTATGAGGCTCTACTCCAACCCCCCCATCTCCTAGCTAGCTTCACCTGTCAGCTTGACATAGCCCAGAGTTATCTGAGAGCTTGTCTTGATTAGCTGGCGAGTGGCAATGTCTGTGGGACACTGATTGCTAATGGATGTAGTGTGGGTGGTATCACCCCGGGGCAAGTAGGTCTGGATTGTATCAAAAGGATGGCTGAGCAAAGGTAGCTGGGCCATGGTTCCTGCCTCTGCCCCTGCTTGAGTTCCTGCCCTGACTTCCCTCAGCGATGAACTGTGACCTAGAAGTGTAAGCTAAATAACTCCTACTTATCCAAGTTGCTTTGGGTATGGTGTTTTACAACAAAGAAATCAGAACACACTCCTTGGCTAGTGGTGTAGACCAGTCCTTAGGCCATGAGGTGCAGCCGTGTTGGGGCGCATCGGGGCACACCCCGTTTTCAAGGACTGTTTCTTTGGCTCCTTGAGTCATTTCTGATTCTGTTTTTCTTGGGGCTGTTTCCAGCAAGAGGCTAATTCTAGTCTCTGTTGTTCTCTTGGCCAAAAATAAAATTCTGATTTTTTATCATTTTGCCAACATTATTAATTAGTTCTTTTCATTTCTCACATCTATGCTTTTTGTTAATCTTTGGAGATGCATACATACATGCATGTATACATACATGAGCAACCTAAACATGCTATTGAATAATTTTGCCAGATAACATTATTTTATTTAAATTAAATCATTTTCCTGTAGCTTGATTTTGTTGACTTTCTTCATTAGGGTTAGATTTCTCTTTTTTGAGGTTTTATTTATTTTTATATGTGTATAAGTATTTGCCTACATGTTTGTCTGTGTTCCACCTGTGTTTGGAGGCTAGAAGAAGGTGTTGTATTCCCTGGAACTGTAGATACAGATGGTTGTGAGCCACCATATGTATACTGAGAATTGACCCAGGGTCCTCTGGAAGAGCAGCCAATGCTATTAACTGCTGAGCTGTTCTCCAGCCCAGGGCTAGATTTCTTTTTGTTTGTTTTTGTTTTTTTGTTTTGTTTTGTTTTTTTCAAGACAGGATTTCTCTGTGTAACAGCTCTGGCTGTCTTGGAAATTTCTTTGTAGTCTAGGCTGGCCTTGAACTCACAGAGATTTGCCTGCCTCTGCTTCCTAAGTGCTGAGATTAAAGGCATGCACCACCACCACCCAGCTTAGATTTCTTTCTTTCTTTTTTTGTTTTGTTTTGTTTTGCTTTTTTGAGACAGGGTTTCTCTGTGTAGTTTTATGCCTTTCCTGGGCCCAGGCTGGCCCTCGAAATCACAGAGATCCACCTGGCTCTGCCTCCTGAGTGTTGGGATTAAAGGCATGCGCCACTACCGCCCGGTTTAGATTTCTTTAGATGCTTAAAAATGTTAGTTTCAGGCTCATTTGAAATAGCTGTGGAGAGATTTATTGTGTTTTCAAGCAAGCACAGATTAGTTTTCCGGCATCTGCATGTTTCCTAAGCATTTGGAGCAGTGGTGGTACCTCAAAGTCTGAACTTGTAGACCCACCATCCATAGTCTGGTAACAGCAAAAGCCAGGCTCTGAGAGGACCAGGGCCCTCGTTCTCAACCCTAGCCCAGCTGTACCATTTTCTCCAACTGCAGGAACGTCTTTGAGACTCCATCCTCCCCTCTCCAAAATGGGAGCATGAAGCAAAGCGGCTTACCAGGCTTCTCATGTGTGGTTGACTGTAATTCAAACTAAGATTGGCTGTCTCCTGCAGCCTGAATGAAGAGGAAGAAGTTAATACTAAGCCAACAGGTGCAGAGGAGGCCACTGGACCTTGAAAACAAATGGACTCATGAGTGTTTACATTCATCAGAGTGCTCCCTTAATCCACTTCTGTCTGTTCTCAGAGGGAGAGGGCAGAACACACAGAGGCGGGGAATGCATGCTATTTCTGGAGCCAGAAAGAAGGAAACCAACAGCAGGAGTCTTCCTGGGGCTGACCTGTTCTGTGACTCTGGAAAGTCACCGAAGTCACCTCAGGGAGACCTGTTCTTTCTCAGCCCTGGGAGACAGAGTCGGAAGCCCATCTTGCTGGGATTCAGCCAGCGTAGGCTGAGGCTGCTGGTAGTGGGGTGGGAAGCGAGAGCTAATTTTGAGCAAATGCCTCTGGAGCCCTGGGGAGGATCAAAGGGTGCTCCTTCCTGCCCCCCACCCTGACCCCATTCTTGATGTCACTGGCATTAAGCCCTTCCTAACCAGGAGCTAATGGATTTGTCTCTTTCATTTACTTGTCTTCTTCCCCTCCCTCTCCTGCCCCTCTCTCCCCTCCCCCTCTTCCTCCTCCTCATTCTTAGATTTATTTTTATCTTTTGATTATGTATTTGTGTGTGTGGAGGTTTGTGCATGTGGAGTGCCTCTGGAGGTCAGAAGATGTTGGAGGTCAGTCCTGAAGCTGGGGTTACAGCTGATTGTGAGCAGCAAGACTTGGGTGCTGAGAACCAAATTCAGGTCAGGTGTCCACAGCCCTGGAAGTATTCCCAGGCTATCACTCCCATACTGGCTGCCTGGACTCTCAAAGCCATAGGCGGTTCTGTTTGTCACTTGAATGACGGACAAATGAGAGATTTGATTCACTGAAATGTTTGAAGTTAAGAAACTGAGATAGCATTTAGCTACATTAAAATAGTTCAATGTGCTGTAGCATTATTGATCATAATCCAAGAAATTTCAATCTTAGTCTTTTTCCCACTTCCTATTATTCTGAACAACAAAATGTTCAGAATACCATTTAGACATATAGTCATAGTGGGCAGTATTCTAAATAAACATTTTTTTTTCAAGACAGCGTTTCTCCGTATAGTTTTGGTGCCTGTCCTGGATCTCACTCTGTAGACTAGACCAGCCTTGAACTCACAGAGATCCTCCTGGCTCTGCTTCCTGAGTACTGGGATTAAAGGCGTGCACCACCACCACCACCACCACCACCACCACCACCACCACCACCACCACCACCACCGCCTGTCCTAAATAAACATTTGACTAATTTTGTTTTATTTGATTATCAAAATGAACTAATATGATAGTGTTTGTTTGTTTGTTTGTTTGTTTGTTTGTTTTGAGACGGGGTCCCAGGCTGGCTTTGAACTCCCCAAGTAGACAAGGATGACCTTGAACTCCTGACTCTTCTGCCTTCACCTCCCACATGCTGGGGTTACAGGCTTGACTCACTCTCAGTTTAATGGATGTTAATAACTTCATTATCCTAATGACACCAAAGGAAATTTAAGTGACTTGGTTCACCACAATACTCTCAGGCACTTAATAGAAACTTTAAGTTTCCATATATGATTCATGGTATTTTTCAACATTATTAACCTTGGTCCAACTTCCCTTTCTTTTGGTAGGAAGGTGATTAAAGTGGCTTGGGGAGGAATGGATAGTGGTCATTCAGGTTTGGAACAAAGCAATATTTGCTGGCACCCACTATGTGTTAAGTGCTATGCCTTATCCAGGACCGCGAGGGAAGAAAAGACACAGGGCTTCATAGCCTCAGAGGCGTGCAGCCAGCAAATGGCAATGACCAGATAGTGGTGCCTGCAGAGTTCCAGGTGCTGTGGGAACAGAGTGGAAAGCCTGCCCTACCCTGGTTGTGCCTGAAGAACAGCTGCCAATTAAGACCAAGGAAGACAGTGCCGGGAAGACAAAAGGTAGCTGAATGGGCACCAGCTTTGCCGCACAGGAAACCTACGATGGCCATCCATGGGAACCACCCTGACATTTTAAAATGCATTTGTTCTTGAGACAGGTCCTCATGCATTAAAGGCTGGCCACAAACTCAATGTGTAACCTAACATGACCTTGAACTTCTGATTTTCCTGCCTCCCCTCTTCAAATGCTGGCTTTACAAGTGTGCGCCATCATGCCTGGTTTACAGGATGCAAGATTCACACACAGGGCTTTGTGCATGTTGTACAATCTATCAACTGAGTTACACCCCTAGCCTACTTTTTTGTTTTTGTTTGTTTAGAGGGGGTAAGATTTGTTTTTAATTTTTATTTTATTTGTATTATGCACCAGGAACGTGCCTGGTGCCTGTGGTGGATCCAATGCCCTCTGTCTGAAAGTAGAATTACAGACAGTTGTGAGCCACCAGATTGATGCTGGGAATTGGACGCAGGCCTCTGCAAGATCAACAAATGCTTTTAACCACTGAATTGATTTGCTAATCTTTGCTTTGTTTTTTGTGTTTTTAAGACACATTCACTTGTAGCCCGGGCTGATGACAAACTCTCTGTGTGTCAAGAATGACCTTGACTGTCTGAACCTCCTATGGCAGCCGCCTGAGTACTAGGATTACAGGTTTGGTTTATATGGTGCTGGGAATCAAACACAGGGCTTCATGCATGCTAAGCAGGTGCTCTGCCTACTGAGCTGAAGCCCAGTTCCAAAGATTGGCTTGGGCTCTTGGCTTCACAGAATCCTTTTCATGGTCATTGGGCTCCATGGTTCTGAACTGTGGTGATGATGGCAGAACATGGTGATGAGGAACTCAAGGCTGCTCACCGAATCATGGCCAGGAAGCATCGTGAGAGTGGCCACCAAAGATCCTGAGATGGACCACCAAAGACACTGAGATGGACCTTGAGATGCCCAGGACCACTAGGTTTTGGAGATACCTACTGTTTTTTATCCCAAGCCTGTTTCATCAGAACTTGGTTGTTATTCCCCATACAAAAGGGTCTAAAACAGCTTGTGCAATGCTGGTGGTGGTGGTGGTGCTTGTGCCATGGTGGTGGTGGTGCTGGTGGTAATGACTGTGTTGGAGGTGATGTTTTCATTGATTAAACTTTTCTTCATGAGCCAGATAGTTTATAAATATTATTATTATTATTATTGGTGAAATTATTAAGGCCACTCCACGTAGTTAAAAGGGAGGTTTATTTTGTGGGGTAACTTACAAATGAAGGGGTAGGTTGCAGGGTCTGGCAAAGGTAGTCCGGCGGTGTTCTCTGGAGAACTCTGCTCGGTCCACCTCCAGCGTCCGGCGTCCCGGAACCAAGAGAGCGACCTTCTCTTGATCCTCGGTCTTCCGCTCCCTCCTCTGCCCCGCCTTGTGGGCGTGATCATTACTGAAGCCTCAATGGGGGTTGGAACTTCCAGGCCAATGCTGGGATGGCTATCCACTACAATTCATTATTATTATTATTATTATTATTATTATTATTATTTTGAGATGGGATCTTCTTGTATTCCATGCTGGCCTTGAACTCCCCATCCTACCTCCTAAAGAGGCTTGTGATGGGTTACCATGTTTAGTTCATAAATATGCTGCCCTTAACTGAGGTGGAAAGAACCCCTTCCTCCATATAGGGGATTTCTGAGCAAAGTGGCCACCTAGACTCGCCATATAGAGCGCTGGATTTAATTGAAAGATTATCGGCCTGATACATTAGGTAGAAAATGATAGGGAAAGACACCTGGTGTCAAATTCAGGCCTCCATACACACAAACATACACACACACAAACACAGGCACACAGACACAGGCACAGGCACACATGTGCACGCATACACACAAAGAAGATAAAGCCAGTGTGTAATAGGCAATGTTGGTGGCACAAGTGGGCACAGGCTGGAATCTCTAGGGTTTCAGCATCCCCAGAGCTGCAGGGTGGTGTCTGATCCCAGGAGTGGTGCTGCTTTCTGCCTTGGCAGGTTGTCTGTCCAGCTGCGGGTCTCTTGTCCCTCTGGACTGAGTGTGGCAGCTGGTGGCAGCATGGTGATTTGCTTGGCTGTGCCCTCCCTTCTAGTATCATTTCTTTCTGTAATAAAACTTATGCTTTGATCTGCTGGAATGTCAACTGTTTCATTTTCCACCACTGAAGTCATGAAAATGTGTCTGAGGAAAACTTTCTAACATCCTCAAAGTTGTAAAGTAACCTGGACAGGGCAAATGACACCTTTGCTTTTTGATGGGACAACTCAGCACCATAAAAGTTTAATTTTCCATAAGATGATATTTGATTTATTATATATTTCACTTAATAGATTTTTTTTTTCGAGACAGGGTTTCTCTGTGTACCCCTGGCTGTCCTGGAACTCTCTTTGTAGACCAAGCTGGCCTTCAACTCATAGATCTGCCTGCCTCTGCCTCTCAAGTGCTTCGATTAAAAGTGTGCACTCCCATCCCCATTTAATGGGATCTTCAGGAAGAAAGAGCTGTGAGGAGAGGGTTGGCAAACAATAAATTGTGTTATAAAAAGTCTATAATTAAAACTGGTAAATGAAGAGACTATCAGAATAAAGTGGAAAGTCCAGAATTAGACTTAAGTCCACATGGAAATTCACCATTGGATAAACAGGGCATCTGAAATCCTACAGAAACGCCGATCCTTTAATAAGTGCCGTAGGACAACTGGGAGGCCATTTGGAGCAGGTTAAAACTGGATACATGCCTCACACTACACCAGAATAACAACTCCAAACAGACAGGCATCTTAGTGTGAAAATAAATGGTGTGGACACTCAAAGGATGTGAGAATGAAAAAGAAGGTCTTAATGGGGCTTCTCTGACTCTGACCCAAGGTCCAAATTCAACAGCAGTGAAAACCCATACATACAATACATACGTACAAATGAACTAAGATGGCTGTGGAAAAACAAACAAGCAACACCAAAAGAAAACAAAGACAGTGTTGTGTATAAATTCTGCTCTCCCTGATATATAAGGAACTCCTAAAATGGGGGTGGGGGGATAATAAAACAGCTTTGAAAGTATAAAAGATGCAAAAGAATAGTTTGCTGACAAAAAGATCCACAGTGCTTTAAACCTTTTTGTGAAAAGAGAAATGACTGGAAAGAGCCAGAGAAAGACAGGGTGGGCTAGGCTTTCTACATTTCAGATGGGGTCACATGGGCTGGGTTGACTTGGGATTTGGGATTCTCTTGCCCCAGTCTCCTGAGTGCTGGGATTATAGTTATGTACCACTGAATTTAGCATGCAAGCTCTGTCTTTACAAAAAGAAATCATCCAATAAACTTAGATTGATATAATTAGAAAAACATTTGTAATGAATAACAATGATCATTAATTAATATTAAAATGATTATTGGCGAATATACTATTTGAATGGTCCCAAATTTTAAATATACTATTTGGGAGTTTGAGGCCAGCCTGGGCCACTTAAGAGAAATGCTGTCTCAAAATTAAAAAGTATTGGTGACATAGATCATAGGTAGAATGTTGCCTACCAACACACACAAGGCCCTGGGTTCAATCCCCAACACTGACCAAAACAAAACAAAACAACAAAACAAAACTCAGCAGAAGTGGAAAGATTCCAATGACAAGGGAAAAGATAAGGCTCATTTTAATTGAGTGAGACAACTTAGCCTCAGCTGGAACAAACAGTAGGAAACACACACATCTCCTACACAATTTTCCTCTGTGCAAGAGCTTATTTTTATTTTTAATTCTGTGTGTGTGTGTCTGTGTGAGGGTGTGTGCATCTCCGTGTGTTCAGGTGGAAGAAGAACTTGGAGCCCCTCTCCTGCTGGAATTGCAGTAAATTGTCAGCTGTCCATTATAGGTGCTGGAAATGAACTGAAGTCTTGTCAAGAGCAGTCCATGCTCTTAACCACTGAACATATCTCCAGTCCAGTCTGGGGAGTCTTGATGTCATCATGGGGAGGGTGGTTCTTTGGGAATCTTTGTTTTTCTTGGAAGAACAGTCATGGTGTCTACAACTTTCTTTCCAGTAGTGCAGGAAAAAAAATGTAGGGGAGTGGGAATACCTTTTCCTTGCCTAGCATGCACAGAGTCCTGGGTTTGATTCCCAGCACCACATAAATCCGACATGGTGGCCCATGTTTGTAATTCCAATGCTTGGGAGGTAGAGGCAGGAGGATCAGGATGATAAGAAGTTCAAGATTATCCTCAACTATGTAGCAAGCTCTGGGAAGCCTAGGCTTTGTGAGACCTTGTCTCAAAAAGTTATCAGAGTATTTAGGATACAAAACATTCTTGCTTTAATAATGATTGTCACAACTCAAGCTTAAAAACTTCAATCTTGAGCCAGGAGGTGCTGGAGCACACCTTTAATCCCAGCACTCCAGAGGCAGAGGCAGGTGGATCTCTGTGAGTTTGAGGTCAGCCTGGGCTACAGAGATAAATCCTGTCTCTAAAAACCACCACCACCACCACCAACAACAACAACAAACCCAGCATCTTAGCTTGTTGGTGTTGGGGGAGTTGTAGGGACGTTGCCTTATTATGAAAATGAACCTTCTCAAAATGATTCTGTGGTCTATAAACTCCCAGCAGTGGGAAGGTTGTAATGTGCCTGAGACTATGGATGGGGAGAAAAGATTCCACAGGGGAAGGAATGTGGCTGTCCTCCTGCCTTACTTAGCTAGACCATGTGAAGTTTAGTGTATCTTTTCTTTTTCTAATTTTTAAGGAAATGTTCACTGAAATGTAAAAATACATGCAGAAAAGGACCTTTCTGTATATGCACGGCCTGATTGATTTCCCCAAAGTAGATGAGTCCACAGAACTACCATCCAGTTGAAGGGGCAGAACATTCCAGAGCCCAGAGCCTCTCCAGGACTAAGTGTGGGCTCGATCTGAGGACCACCTTGTGCATGCTTTTTTTTTTCTTCTGTATACATATTTATTTCATCTTTGTTTTGTGAACATTTTTCAGATATCTTTACTGTGTGCCAAGCGTTCTGAAATGCCTATTGCTCTGTGTCCTTCGAGCTCAGGACACACCTGCTAAGACAAACCCTGGGGACATGGTAGACATTTTTTTTTTCAAGTTAAAGAACAAAGTGTAGTTAGGCCCAGAGACCACTTGCCCTGGCACCCTGTGACTTCCTAGTTTGGGAGCCATAAACTCCTGGGTTTCAGTTTGGCACTCAGATAGAGTTGACATCACCAAGAGTGGACGTGACACCAGCTGGGCAGAGGAGGTGCCGCATTTTCTGGTTATAGATGGGTTTGAGGTATGTTCTCATCACAACCAGAGCAGGCAACAAAGATGTTGTTAGGATCAACGAGGAGAGTTCTTAGACTTCACCCTGGGAGGATGTAGACATGGCGAAGCTGAAGGTCATTTTATCACTTCTGAAGGGCCATCAAGCTTTAGAACAGTGGTTCTCAGCCTTCCTAATTATTTTCATTGCTACTTTATAACTGTAACATTGCTATTGTAATGAATCATAATGTAAATATCTGATATGCAGGGTATCTGATATGTGACCCCAGAGGAAATCGTGACCCACAGGTTGAGAACCACTGTTTTAGACCTTCCATAGTATCGGCTGAGGCCTCCATTACCATTTTCTCATAACCCGACTTTTCTTCTGTCCAATCCTGTTTCATTCCACATGTGTTACCAGCATAGACACCCTAATAATTCTGCACCTCTTTTCACCTCTAGTCTCTGCTTGGCAGGAAACCTGACTGATGGTGTCTGTGGGCCAGGAACCCACAGATGCTTGGCCTGAAATTCCCTTTTCAAATCAGCAGAAACTAGAATCTCTCTTCTCTAAATCAATTCAGAGACACCCCAGTTGTCTGCCTTCCTGTCTTCTCTAACTCAGTCCACATGCTCTAGTCACCTCCTTCCTATCTTGGATCTGGCCATAAAGAACTTCTCCAGCTAAATGGATGGTGAATTGAATTATAGTTTGCTAGCTGTTAGGAGGAAATCCCACAAAGAAGTGGGACACAGAAACATGCTATGAGTGTATAGTCAGGGAAAATGAGTTTGTTTGCCACTGTATCTTAAGCTTAGCATCTTTCGCTGACATGAGATTGAACACTTACACAAATTATTCATTCCACAGATGAACTCTGCACCTATTATATGCCTGCCACACAGTATTGCAAATCTCACTACTCAGGAGACTTGTTTTATAGATGAGAAAACAGGTGTAGAACAGTTAGGTATATTGCCTGAGTTCACACAGCAACTGATTGCCTAAGTTCACACATTTAAGATTTAGGCAAGGTCTGTCTGATCCTCACACCATTCATCTCTAGTAACAGTGCTACCAGCAAAGTAGCAGAAGAGCTGAAAAGCACTCCAGCTCCCTAGATTTTCATAGTCAACATTTTTGCATTGCACCAAGTAAATACATGTCCGTTCTTGCAGCGACAGATCATGGTGATACCGAAAGAGCTTCTAATAACTGTGGTCTGGGTGCTCTTCGTATAGTCATGGGAACAAAGAATGCCACAGGAAAACTAAAGGAAGAGGCAGTATAAGGGGACCATGTTATCAAAAGCACACATGGCCTCTCTTAGGAGATGCACACTGCGCATGAGTTTGCCAATCATGAGTACACCAACCTTTCTAATAAAGGAGGTAGTCCTAGATGGGAGGAGCCTGTGGAGGTTTACTAAGTATGGAAGCCTTCATGAGTAATCTCAACCTGGCAGGAGTGTGGGTGGGGAGCACTCAGTGGGGACCAGTGGCAAACAAGAGGAAGTGGGTGGACAGATGCAGAGATGCTTTCAACCCAAAAGGCTCAACCGGGGTGAGGCTGCTGGGGGTATGTATGATGCCAGAATGCTTCCTTCTTGGACCAAGGGTCCTTATCTCCATGTACCTTCCCTACCTCTTATCTTACTAGCTCCAAACACCTTGCCTTCCTTGGAAGGAACCAGGAACGAGGTTCAAGGCCTGCTGGGATGGGTGTAAGATGGAGGGAACATCTGGCTGTGCATTCTTTCCTCCATTTTGGGGGCTCTCAGATCAAGAAACAGTCCCCTCCCCAACACCTCCCTGTCTCCATCTCTTTTCTCCCTTATTAGTTTCTCAGCACTGTTATGATCAGATACCACAAACTAGGGAGCCTGAAGTAACTTTATCCTTCCATACTTCCAGGGCTTGGAAGTCAGGATTCTAGTGGAGCTGTGAGTGTGGGTGTGATCCCTCCCTACCTCCTCCTGGCTTCTGGCAACTGGTTGCTGTCAATCTTTTGGTGTTCCTTAGCTTACAGCTGCAATAGCAACCCTACTATTTCCATCTGTTATGTGGTGCTGTCCCCTGCACATCTACGTCAACAGTCCACTCCTCTTTAAGATATTCCTCACATTGCATTAGCTGTCACCTTCACACTCAAGCCCTAACTTGATGACATCTGCGAAGATTATTCCCAAATCACATTTTCATGCAGTAGGGATCAGTTCTTTGCCATGGCTTTTGGGAGAACACAGTAAAGCTCACAATATCCCAGCCTGGCTTCAAACTCACCATATAGCCAAGGATGACCTTGAATTCGTGATTCCCCTGCCTCCATCTCCTGAGTCCTGAGATTGCAGGCATGTGCCATAGGCCAGATTATGTGGTGCTGGGATCAAACGCAGGGATCTGTGTAGCTGTAAATTTCTCTGGTCCCACCCAGCCCCTGAGGTCCTGCAGCCACTAACAAAATAACCACCCAAAGGCTTAATATTAATTGCAAACTATATGGCCTGTGGCTCAGGCTTTTTACTAGCTAGCTCTTATAATTTAATTCAACCCATTAATCTATATATCGCCACATGTTCATTACCTGCATCTCATTACATGTTGCTCCTTGGGCAGCTGGCTTGAGTCTCTCATTCTGCCTTTTTCCTCCCACTCTCTCCCTTGGTTTCCCCACCTGGCTCCATCCTGCCCTGCTATAGGCCAATGCAGCTTTATTTATTAGCCAATGGGAGCAATCCATATTCACATCATACATAAAGACATCCCACAGCAGTTCTGTGTCTGATGGACAAGCATTCTACCAACTAAGCAATATTCCCAGCCCCTCTAGGATTCTTTAACCACCTTACATTGAACTTTTTAGGGAAACAGTCCAAGAAGAAGGCACTCCCCTATAGAGGGTAGCTGTTCTCTCTCTTCTGTGGTCTCCCCCCATGCCTCCACCAAACAGAAGGGAGCCAGGGCTTACCCTCTGCCCTCCTGTGGTCCTGGCCTCACCAGATACAGGATGACATGGAGCAAAAAGAATGTCATATCACAGCCATATGCACTGAGAGGTGACCCTGAGCCACGCTTGAGCCCAACAACAGTGGAGGAAAGATCTGTCGTGTCCATCTTCCGGATGAGGAAAGTCAGGAAGCACTGAGGAGTTAGGTAATACATTCTCAGGAGCTTGATGACGGTGGGCAGAACTGGGACTGAAATCCAAGTCTGTGAGATTTTCAGTCATCACGGGTTCCTCTACAATGCCCCTGTTCCTCTTTTGCCTGTTTCTGGGATGGTATCTTTTCACCCGGGCCTTGTACATGCAGAGGGTGCTGGCACCCAGAGCAGGACTGTATGACGATTACCAACCTCCTCTCACAGCAAATCCACAAATCACAATAAAAACAGCTCCCACTGGCCTGTTTTTTCATTTCACCCTCATGCTAACCCTGTTGTTTTCTTGTTGTTTTTTTCTGAGTCAGGGTCTCACGTGAGCCAGGCTTGCCTCAAACTCCCTAAGCATCCCAAAATGACTTTGAAACCTGAATTCTCCTGCCTCCACCTCCTGATCAGGAAGCAGGCATGTGCCACCACACCTGGCTCTGCTTCTGTCTTTAAGAAAGTGACACAGAGGTTCCAAGAGGCAAAGGGACTGCACTAACAGCTTGTAGACCTACAGTCTGTCCAGAGCGGGAACCAGCAGGGCTTCCTGTGTCTGCAGGGTGGCCTAGACCTAGTGATGGAAGAAGCTGTACTAGGGAGGCCCTCACTCCAGGCCAGCCGCAGGGGTGCCCACTCTGTGAGGTCAGCACATCACAGGCTCTCACTGTTCCTGGCGACGCTGGCATGCCGAGGCCTCCAGTGTAGCCTTCCATAATGGTCACCTGATCCCAGAGCTGGTGGGCACACAGCCTGAAATGTTTATGCTCTGACGACCAACTGGCCTGACAGACAGACAGGCAGGCAGGCAGGTGATAAGAGGAGACAGAGAAGGGTGCTGGGGGGGAGGGTTGGGATGAAGGAATCCCCTCTCTCCCAGAGGCACCGACGCCTGGCTGAGGCCTGTGAGTGACAGTGACATTCTCCAGGGATTAAGCATGTAGTGTGGAAGCCGGGTCTCCCCAGGGGGTGCAGAGCCCTATGGAACTTAAATCATGCAATTAGCCGCCAGCTAAGATTTCTCCCTCATGCATGTCATGCCACTTCCCATCCTCCTCCTACCCATGAGGAATTCAGTAGTGACTGGCTTCTAACAGGATCCTGTCCTCTTACTGGATCCTGTCTTAATTGTCTTCTAACAGCAAACGAGAGAAGATCTTTTCTGGCTCATCCAGGCCTCCCTCAGAACCCTGTTTTTCCAGGAAACCTGGTCCAGGCAAGCCTGCACTCTGCTGTTCTGAGCCACTGGATTCTGGACTCAGCCTGCCCTTGGGTTTGTTGCCAGGTCCTGAACAATAGCAGAAGAAAGCTCTGTACCCCTGCTGCTTGAGACAGTGGTGCTTTTGAAGGAAGCAAAGATGCTGATGTCACTGGTATGGGATGACTGCTTTTCTGTCGGGGACATGGGGTAGCTCTAGAACCTGGATTTCTGGACTCCCAAGAAGCAGCCACTTTGACCACAGTGGAGTACCTGCCACCGGCTTAGCAGAGGACAAAGGGCCTGGCTGGTAAAGTCCCAGCCAATGAGATGGAGAGAAGCTCTCTGCTGCAGCCAATGAGAGATGTCCTCTGAGTCGTTAGGCAGAAAAGCTCCTAACGTGGGTCATGTCCTCACCGGTCCTCAGCTAAAGTTCCCTACCCGTCTCCTTCACATTCAAAAGCGCATCCAGTTCCATGAGTAACCGCATTATTTTTAAACGGCATCTTTCGGCCGGTCTCTCCTGTTTGTTGTTGTTGTTGTTTCAGAGAGATGATTCTGTGTGAAGCCGGGATGCCACTCTCGATTGCTTACAACCGTCTGCAGGGATGGCTCGGAGGAGAGACTGGCCAACTAATGCCGCCTCAGGGGGCCTGGACAGGATGAGGCGGCACAGACAGCAGGCAGGGTCAGGACCTGAGGGCAGAGAGAGGCAAGCTGAGCCCTGGGCTCCCATTTTACCAAGACACACTACACAGAGTAGTTAAAAGCTCACCTCTGAGAAGACCAGAGACCGGGCTTCCCGGCTGGCTACGTAGCTCGACTTTATCAAGACTTAAGTTGTTGGATTTTGTTTTTTTAGTTTTTAAATCTGCAAAATGGGCACAAATATGACTTGTGTTGGAGGTGGCTGTTATTATTTTTTAATCTGCAATATGGGCATAGAAATGACTTGATGTAGCTCATTTGGTAGAATGCTTGCTTACCTGGGTTCAAAACAGCAACAATAGCATCAACTACTATCTCGTAAGGTGATTGTAAAAATGAAAGGAGTGAAAACATCCAACAAATGCAACAGTTGCTGATAATGTCCTGATGAATTAATACATTTGGGTCTAAATGTGTCAAATGTCTTCTGAATTACTAGATTCTGCTTGTATAAACATGACTACTGGTAACTATGATTTGCCTTATGTAACTGTCTCTAATGGGGTGGCTTGTACATCAAAAAAGCAGGGTTGAAGTCTGAATAATACACTGTCCAGTGTCTTCCCTTAGTTCCTTCTGATGAATTTTTGCTTTTTTTTTTTTTTTTTTTTAAACATTCTGGGGTTGGCAGGATGGATCGGTAGAGATTGGTAGATTAAGGCATTTGTGGTCATGCCTGCTGAGTTCAGGTCACCCAGGATGCACGTGGTGAAAGGAAAAAACTGATTCCTGCAAGTTGACCTCTGGCCTCTACACATTCGCTGCGGCGTTCACCACCCCACCAATAATGCAATGAAAATATAAGTAAAAACAAAAAATCTTTGTAATTATTTCATGTTGTTAATGGATGATAGTTCAACAATGAATCATTAAGTTTCCCTGCTATAAAAAGCAATGTTCAAACTGAAAATTCAAGTTGTATATATTTCAATAAATTTTATTCCAACATTTAAATAATAATATAAAAGGCCACAGAAGGAAAAGGCTCTTGCCACATCCCAGTTTCTAGAGGTACTCACTATTGATAATTATTTACCTGTATAATTTTCAAGAGATGTTCTACTTAGAACATTTAGTCATGATACAGTGCTCTTGAGAGACTAGCATTTTCTCTCAAGCAACCTCTCCTGAGCCAGGCAGATATCTCCCTGTCGAGAGTTCCTCAGTTGGGAGTAGGGACCTTCTTTATGCACACCAACCAGCATGCCTCACTGCTCATTTGGTTTCTTCTAGCTTTTGCTACTATGAGCAATACCAGTCAATTCTCTTGAAAGTCCATTCAGCTTTGATGGTGGCTACATACATGCTTAGAGAACCAGTTTCCTGTGTTGAAATGTAAAACTAAGTATTTTTAGTTAGCATACAAAACATTGGGTTTCATTATGGCATTTTCATAGCTGTCTGTCTGCGCCTGGCCCACATTCCTTCCTCCCTGTCCTTTCCTGCGCCTCCTCCTGTCTATTCCTCCTCTGGCCTTGTTGCAATGTTATTAGACAGTCCCAGCTCACATGCAAGGGACTGCAACAGCTTGCACTTCCCCTTGCAGCAGAGAGTGAGGAGGTCTGTGTCGCCCAGCCTCGCTGGCTGGGAGCACACAACTTTACCATTTACTGGTGTACATATCGGAGGGGCAGCACATCTGAAATGGTCCCTTCTGCAGAGGATTGATTACGTCAGCCTGAAAGGTAGGTGACTTCCCTTTGGGTAGAGGACAGGGTGTCACTGGGAGGCAGAATAAGCACTGAGCCTCAGCTCAGCTGCTCAGCGTCCTAGAGACTTTGTGCACGTTCTTCAAGCTTCTCTGTCTGCAAAGAGGTGGCATTCAATGACCAGGCATGAGAAAACAGCACCTGAAATCCAGTGATATTAATTATCCAGGCTACAAGGCATGGCAGGGTGCCAGTGTCCCAGCAAGTTGGAGAATGGTTGATCCTGGAATAACAGAGACCCAGTTGTATTTCCCCTTCCTTTCTACCGCCTCCCCACCGGTGCTTCATTGCCTCAAATGTTCCCAATACAATTTAGACACCGCTTACTAATTTACAGATCTGTGCGGCGGGTTGAATCAAGTGCAGTGGTGCCTTATATTCAATGGAGGATGCAGCAGCACCTGACAGTGAGCTCTCAGCTCCATGGCCGCTGTGCAGGCAGTGCCGGCAGCGCGAGGGATGAGAGTGGAGCTGCACCGACCTATCAGTAGTCTTGCTTCTGTCCCTTAGAAGCTGGGTGACCTTGAGCAAAGTTCTCATGGCTGTCTGAGAGGCTCAGTTTCCTTGGTTGTCAAACACAGGTAATGCCAGTTAGCCCACGGGTTACTGTCTGAAGATAACAACCAGAGTACTTCCCCGCTGTCTCCCGTTAAATGTCCACACACAACAAAGCTTCACTGCGTGATCGCTGTGCGTCAAGGAGGGGCAGGACGCTTCTGGGGAGAGGAGCAAAGAGCGCTGTGCATCACACTCCCCACTGTGAGGGGAAGTGGATGACTCAGCCTTTCTCATTTACTCACTGTGAAGTGCACTCTTAGGGAGTGTGGTGTGTGTGTTGGGGGTCGGTTAGGATCCTAGATAATTATCTTTGGGGGTTTTTGTTTGTTTGTTTGTTTTGTTACTCCTGGACAAAAAGTGAGGAAAAGTAAACTTACCCTCCAGTTGTTTAGAGTGTTCAATGTTTGATTGGAAAATAGAAGTAAATGTTCACTACCACCCCAGGGAACCTGCCTCAATTAGCTTAAGGTTCCTTCCTCAGGGCTGTCCTCTGGCTTCAGGTCTGCGTCACAAATGGCAAATAGTCAGCTATAATCATGGAAATAGGATTTCTGGGGGAAAATGCCTGTGGTTTTTTGTTTGTTTTTGGTTTTCCGCCAAACTCACAGAAATGAAGCAAGAAAAGCCCAGTGAGTGTTCAAGGTTCCTTTGCTCTGCTGACCAGGTTTGCACATAGTCAGCCCCTCCCCCAACCCTCTCCACTCATCCAACTAGGGAGGAGTCCATAGAGCTCCATGTTATTAAGTCTTTAATAACAGCACTGGAGTGGCTTCCACTCACTCAGTTTCCTGGGGTTTAAAAAAAAACCACCTTATTCAAGCTGGCTAAGACTGAACTGTAGATTCACACCTGTAAAAAACAGCGACACTGAACACCTCCTGATTGCCGGACCTCCCACCCTACCTTGGAACCAGGCTTCATCACTCCTAATTTACTTAGGGTTTGCTAAGTACTCATTGAGTACTCATAAACAGATCTGCCTCTGGGACTACAAAGCCCTTTCCAGAGGTTTTAGAGGATTCTCTGGCAGACATTTCAGTGAAAACATTTGGGAAGACTTCATTCATTTCATTTCTGGGAGAGTTTTAGGTAATTTCCCTCCAGGGTCAAGGGGATGTGTGTGGGGTGGGGTGCGGTGGGGTGGGGGGAGGTTAAGATGGAGTGTTTGGAAGCTACAGTCAAGGATTTAGCGACAGAAACCAACCACAGAACACTGGACAAGACTTCCTGGCCTCATGACTCCATGTCTTCTTCAGACAATGTGCTCTGGCCTTGTCAGAGGGGCCAGCAAGCAAGCCACGTTTACTTGAGAGGAGTTTGTTTGTTTGTTTTTCAGACTTAGTTGTGTGAACTGTGAATGATGTGATGTTTATGAATACAAATAGTAATTGTAATTGAGAACACACGTTTATATGAGAGAGAGAGAGAGAAAGAGAGAGAGAGAGAGAGAGAGAGAGAGAGAGAGAGAGAGAGAGAGAGAGACCCCTCCTAGGTAGTGTGGCAGAGGTAGGCAGTTTCCTGGGGTAGGTGGGGAATAGGTAGGGAAATTGATGAAGAATCAAGAGGGAGAAAAAAAAATCATCTTTCGGAGAATTCAAGTAATTGTCAGGTTTGCAAGAAGCCATCTTTACAATTTTCCGGTGTGTGCAGTAGGTAAGCAGGAGTAGGTAGGCCGCGGGAGTAGCTCCCTGCACTCCGCTGTGCAAAGCAAGGCAGAGGAGCTTGGCTGCTGGCGTCCTTGTCTGGAACCGTGGTGAAACGCACAGCCCAGAGGGAGCTCCCGGGCATCCACGACCCGGGCCTTTGCTCAGGTACTAGCCGGTCTGCTGGACCCAGTGTTTCCTCCACGCACGTTAATCTACACCCGCGGCTGCTCTGTGGTCAAAGCCTCTCTCTGCGGGTGTGCACAGCTGTGACCCTGGTGCACACAGGTGCCCAGCGCAGGCGGGCTCGGGGCAGTTAGCAGAGTCGGTGGACTCTGTTCCCATCCTTTAAATTCCGACGGAGATGTGCCAATAAATACGAACGAAACGTCTGCCTGGTTTTGTTTTTGCTCTCATGGGGTCTCGGTAGGTGAAAAGAAAAAGAAATGAACCCACGGCGACCCCACCGGCTGCCTCTGGGACCCCCGAAGCGACAGCTGGAACTGCCAGTGTGGTGAGCTTCTGGGCCTGATAATCTGAGCCCCGAGATTGCTGTCCCACCCACCTACCCAGGGAAGGATGTGACGGGGTCGGGTCCCTCCAGTGGCTCTGGCCTTGCCCCAGCCGCAGGAGGATGCCAAGCTTGGGGCGCGCTTCGCGCTGGCGATGTCCGTGGGGCTCCGCTGGGGCCGGCCAGGCTGTGCGCGCCGGAAGAAGTGACAGGGCGGCGGAGGGTAGCTGGCGGGCGTGTGTGTCGCCCTCTCACGCGGGTGTCGCGCTGCGGAGCGCCTGGCTGGCCACCCCGAAGGGCTCGCGGTGGCTGGTGGCACCCGCTGCGCTGCGTCCCAGCTCACTGCGCCTCGGGTGGGCAGGCGCAGCTGTCCCGATCACCCTGCGCGCAACAGCTCCTGGGCTCCCCTGGGCTCCCGTGGGCCCGGAGACGCCCCCTGTCCCTGTCCCTGTCCCTGTCCTCCGCCCCCCTCGGAGGAGCGAGAGCAGCGGGAGGAGGAGGCGGCGCCGCGGGGACTGTCTCCTCCCCGCCCCTCGCGTCTCCTCCCCGCGCCACCGAGAAGGACAAGGGGACCGGGCACAAGGACCCCGGCCAGTGAGCGCCCGTGTTCCGGGACCGCCCCTCCCGCGCGCTCTTTCGCTGTGAGCCCCGACCGGTGTAGCGGCTCATGGTTCTGGCAGCAGCCATGAGCCAGGACGCGGATCCCAGCGGTCCGGAGCAACCCGACAGAGATGCCTGCGTTGTGCCTGGTGTTCAGGGGCCCCCAGCGCCCCAGGGCCAAAGAGGGATGCAGCCTCTGCCGCCACTGCCACCGCCGCAGCCTCAAGCCAGCCTGCCCCAGATCATCCAAAAGTAAGAGGGAGAGGGAGCGGGGCCTGGGGTTCGCCTGGAACACACCCCAGGGGCGCCCTTTTGTGGCTTCCTTTTCATACCCTGCTAAACTTCGCCGGCCCCTCTGTGTTTGAAGTGTTGTTGGCCCTCTGGGCAGGGTCCGTGTCATTCTGGCTTGTTGGTGAGATTGGATAGAAGACAGTTAAGTTATTCGGGGGGAAATAATTTTTGTTTTTCTGTATGCTCTCTTTTCTCTTCTGGGATGTTACTGGGTCGTTTTAACTAAATAAGCTCAAAGTTGGGGAAAATGACCCAGAGACTATTTTTCATCCTTGTGGTCCGTGTAGACCACTGGAATGTATGGCAAGTCAAGCGCGAGCATGCGCTCCTAGTGAGAGAGTGTGAGATATCACCACTGAGGACAAAAGCGCCTTTAGTGGGGTCAACTAGAGACTTTGGGGCAAAGGGAGATGAGGCCTGTAAACAACGCGCTTGGCTTTTCCTAACTGCAAACAGTTTACAACATGGCCCTTGCAAAGAGGTCTCAGCCGCAGAATAAGATTCCCACTAGCTGCGGGCGGGGTGAACCTTGCCTTGCCGTTTAGGTTGAGAATTTTCATGTCTGTCCATAGCCTGGGGTGGTCAGGGCGTCCCAGAAAGTCCTTTAGCCTGTCTGGAGAGTGTAAAAATAAGAGGCTGGCCTTTTGTTTCCTCCATTCCTTAAAAGGCTTGACAGTTTGAGGCCTAGAATGTTGGGTTATTTGGAGGCTCTTTTCAGGTTGGTTTAGCCTGTGACAAAGTCCTGAAAAACGCTGGAAGAATGTTTCCACAAAACTAACTAGCATTAAACGCATGTAAATTCAGGAAAACCTACATGGGGAGCTGAAGTTTTTTAGGTTGGTTGTGCTGATGTTGGGAATTATGTAAACTCATTGTAACGCACTAAGAGAAATAAGTGGAAATGGAAATGGAAACACATAGTCAAATACGAATGGTTTTAAAAACCGAGTTATGTAATAGAAAGAGTGAAAATTCAAGTTTGCCATCAACAACGGCTGAGTCACATTTCAGGACAAAACGGTCCCCTATCTGTTGGCTGGTCAAATGGTAAAGTCCTGTTCTACTTGTAAAGCTTTGGGCCTTCAACTTAGATAGTTTACATAACTTTCAGCTCCTTGCGATTTGCAACTTTATAGAAGTGAAAATATTTCCTAATGTTCTTTCCCCTTGTTTTGCAAATCGTTTCAGCAAATCCTAATGAGGATTGACAGTTTCTGTAACTTACTTGAAATTTCTCTTCGGTCCTTGACATAAACATAAATCAACAGATAAAAACTGCTTACATTTAAAGTTTACTCACTAAAACCTCCAAGTTGATCGGTTATGAATTTGAAACAACTAACTTTCTCTGTGAACCAGTGACTTGTGTACTGAAATCATCCTGCATGTTAAATTTATCAAAAAAGCCTTGTTTTTAATAATCAGCCCATGTTTCCCCCTACTTTTAAGTAGATTAAAAACTCAGAATTTTTTATTCTGGGGGGGGGGGACCCTTCATAGATGGCTGTTTGAAGTATTGCCAGGTAGGGGGAAAAAAGCCCACTTGTATAAATAGATAATTTAAGATATACTGTAGTTCCTTCCCATAATTAATAATGTAAATTATACATTTATCCGCCATTTGGAAAATTCCATCTCTGGAATATGCTATTTTTGAAAGACAAGAGGGAGCCTTTCAAAGATGGCCCCTTCTCTTACAGGCCAGGATGGAGCCCTGCAGCAGAGCCCATGGACTGGTGACTGATCCATGTTCAGGGACAAGGTCCAAGGCGGTGGATGTGCCTGTGGGATTTGATGTTCATGCTCTAATATTTCAGAGCTTTTCTTTATAAGGGTGATTTGGGGTTTGCATCTCCCTCCGTGCCCACAGAAATTCCGCTGGAACCCAGCGGAACACGGCAAGTGCTTTGCAGGCCCATCTGTAATGCGCTGAAACCTGAGCGGGCTATTTTGAAACTACGTTTGCATAATTTAATCTGAGCAACCATTTTTATGTTGTTGTGAGATGCAGTTTGGATCAACCATCTTTGAGAAGAGGTAGCGGGTTGCTTGCGTTTGGATGAAAATTAGTTGTCTGTCCCCAGACTTGGAGGCATTTGTGAACTAAAGTCGCGGTTACAAAATTTTTTTAAAGCAATTATTTTATTTTATTTTTCCGAGACAGGGTTTCTCTGTGTAGACAATTTTTTTTAATTGAAGCCCATATTAAATATGCTGAGTGACTCTTTTAGTTTTTCTAGTTAGCTCAGTGAGGTCCTTAAGTCTTCCCTAAATTTCACTCTTTTCCAGAATAAGGGAGACATCAATCTTAAGGTTGCAGTAGCTTTTAGGGATTACAGGGGTCTTTCACCTTTTAAGGTCTGCGGTGGCGGATTAGCAATGGTTTTCGTTTTGGACAAGGTCAACGACTTTGGTAAAACCATGGAGAAGATGAAAACAGGTTTTGTTCTTGGGGTTTACACTGGGTCTTAGAGCTGCACTTAACTAAAGAAACACTTGAGATGATGGATAACGGCTCGGTCGTGGTTTGTTTTTCTGGAGTCCGGCTTGCTGCCTGGGGAGGTTGCCGGTCGCAGCGCACCCGTGGAGACCTTCTGTTCTGACCAAGTGTGCTTGGTTCTCATACTGTTGTGTTCTTTAGTTGAGCAACGGCCATGGCGCTATTGCTCCTGTCTGTCCTTGACATGAGAAGCGTCACAGGCTCATCAGGCAGGTGGCAATTAGTATAACTCAGATGGGGACATTTTTGTTTTAAGTCTGCAAGTTGACCAACAGGGAGCTGTCGTTGTATTACATTCAGAAGGCACTAGCTGAACCCTTCGGAAAACAAGAAATATAAAAATACCTTAAGAAGAGATTTGGGATGAGTTTAGGAAATCAAAATAATTTGAAGATTAAAAAAAAAAAAGGCATGGACTTGTTTTTCATGTCAGTGGAAGAAAACAGTGGTTGATGCTATCTTACTTCCAAAATTATTTTATTTTAATTGTATGCTTTAAAATTGACTATAATCTTTGATTTATAAGACACTATAAACATTGATGGACAATGGTCATTTAAATTTTAGATTATAAGTTTTTAAACTTCTATCAGAGTAAGGATAGAGTTGCAATTGTATAACGTGTGAATGTCATTGGACAGATGGGATTACAAGAGATGCCTCTAAGTGTGAGGAAACGTACCAAACACACATACCTTTATGTAGTAAATCACAAAGACGATTTTCCTAAATTATTTACTTGCTGCAAAATTTTCTTATTAATGTGAGGTATCAGGCTGCATATTTGAGTATGGATGAACTGTTTTCTCCTTTCCAGATCACTTTCACAAGTGAATTGAAAAAAAAACAACAAATCATCGGTGGAGTATTTGATAACCAGCATGAGAGCGTTGTTTGATGAAGACAGGGTCCAGCCTTGAACTACACTTTAGTGTTTGCTTAGCACTGGTCTGCTGTTCTCTGTGTTCCAAGGCTAAGTCCTTATCTTACAAGTGGTCTCTCCAATAGCAGATAACTTAACAGACAGCCTCCATTCCAAGGGATCTCCATGCAACGGTTAAGGAGACATGATATGCAGGCAAATTTTAATCTTACGTGGCAGCCATCCACTTTGGTGGGCATGTTGCTAATTCTGCCTACAGTTAGGGGGAGAAATTAAGAATTTATTTAAAAGGACATTACATCAGCTATATTTGGCCCTTTTCTGGAAAGAGGGTGGCCTTTCTGACACCCGTGTCATTTTCTAACATCAATTTGAGCCCATTTTCCAGGGAAAACAGGAATACACTTGTAGAAGGAATTTTGAAAATTTTAAACACCATCTTAGACTACATGTAGGACAAGTATTTGGCAGGAAAAACATCTGCAAGGATTAAGTCCGCCCAAGCAGGAAAAGAGAAAAAGGCTCTGTGTTAGCACCCTGAAGCCTCCCTCCACTCCTCCAGAAAACCTCTTCAAGGTATTGTTTTTAAGTGAAAATTTACTGGAAAGCTTCCCTCCCCATGAAGTGTTTCTGGATAACGTGGATAGCTGTCTAGTTCTTAGTTTTTCTCAAATTGCCTAAGAGATCAGTATTATGAAACGTGGAACATTGTTCCCTTTAGTCACAGTAAATGACTGTACATATGGCACACATTGACTGCTCAAATGCTGTGCTATGGGGGAGGAGAAGAATTTGATTTTCGCCTCTTATTCTTCCATCCACTTCTTCATTTGCTATCACCTTAGAAGTTTATAAAACAATTTAACAGGGGCTTCTGTCCATCGGAAGTGAACTCTGGCTGGTTAAAATCTCTTTGCCTGCTCTAATTGTCTAGGGTTGGGGTTCTCAACCAACATGGCAAATGATCCTCCCTTATCCAGTTTCTCTCTCTGTCTCTCTCTCTGTCTCTCTGTCTCTCTCTCTCTCTCTCTCTCTCTCTCTCTCTCTCTCTGTCTCTCTCTGTCTCTCTCTCTCTGTCTGTCTCTCTCTCTCTCTCTCTCTTGATTTATTTTTCTTGTGGCTGCAAGGTTCTTGGTAGCAGTTTAAATGAATTTTTCTTCTCTGGCCACATGGCCAGTCCTCAAGCAAATAAACCAATGTAATTGAAATTTACAGCTTTGATAACACAAATACACAAAATTGCTGGGGACTCAGTGGATATCACCAAGAGACAAATTAACATGGGCTACACTAGGTGTGGAAACCCCAAAGAGAAAGAAATTCCCAATCTAGACCCCAGGCAAGTGGTACTGTAGAATTGGGGTTTTGTTTCCTATCCTGTGGTGATCTAGTTTGGGATGGCCTCATTGATGTTATTTTATATTTTAACAGAAAGTTTCTATGGAGCCATTTCGGGTGTAAGGGACTGCTGGGAAACTTAGAGTGATGGGAAGTTTGGCAGAAGTAAAATGATCTATAATTGAGGATTAGAGCAAAGATGATAGTTAGCAGTCAGCTGGAAACAGTGTGCAGTACTTCCTTCCCTGGTAGATGAACAGGGGGAACTTGGTACTGTGTATGCTACCATGCTTCATGTGGCCTGTTCCCACCTGTCACTGGCAGGGACTTCCTGATTTTCATTAAGAGGCACGCTTTTGAATCTGTAATGTACACTTGATTTTCAGCCTACTGGTGGGCTAAGGCTGGCTGGCTCTGTGGGTGGTCGTTGTTGACATTTCGCCTAACTGGGGAGCTCAGGAAGTTTCCATCTTTGACATGGCTAGTTTGGGGACTGCCATCACCTCCTGCCTTTTGAGGAGGTAGGTAGTTGAAGAGAAAGATCCCCCCAACACACACACACATGTTTTCTTCCTGTGTTTCAGGTACGTTACAAATATCTAATACACAAAGCCTTCCTTAACTGGTACAGCTACTGCTGGATTTTACAAAGAGGTCCCCTGATGGTTTACAAGGCTATGTGTCCATCCTGCTGATAGCAGGCCTGCAGGATGGTGGCACATACTGATGCTAAATGTGCTTTATGGGTAAGAAGGGGCAGCAAAGCTACTGGCATGAGGATGTGTTAATAACTCGCAGCTCAGTTTGCAGAATAAATCTTTCCATGTGTTCAGAAACCAAAGCTGGGGTCAGTCATGTGTTTGGGGGTGTGATTACACCATCAAGGCCGTTTTCACGCCACTTTCCCCTCCTTTAATGTGGGTATTTGCTTTAAGGATATCCCAGGACCATTTGCTTCTGCCTTTTTTTTGCACCTGTTTCCTCTCGATCATAGTTAACCCATCAGCTCTCAGTTGCCACTGTCTGCTCAAGGCACCTAGACAGCTCAAATGCTTTGCAGCTTTGTAACTTCTCTGCAGAATCTTCCCTAAATATGTTTCTGAATTTCATTAGCTTAGCCCTTTTAAACAAATAAGGTGTTATGCTGTTTAGGCTACCCCCAAACTCACTCTATAGCCAAGGCTGGCCTTGGACTCCTGACCCTCCTGAGTGTAGAGATTCTAAGCATGTGTCACTGTATCCCAGCTCATGAGACCCACCTTTAAACCTGACCTCCAGTATTTGGAATAGAAAATGAGTGTGTATGTGTTTGTATATTTTTTTTCTTTAAACCTCTCTCTCTCTCTTTTTTAGGAGGATTATTTATTTTTAGTTTACCACTAAGCAGATCATCGACTTAGGACCAACCTGACACCATTGAATATAAAAGGACCATCTTTGCTCAAATTAACTATTGGGTTTCTGTCAAAGGAGGTCAGAGAGGAGAAACCCCCTGACCCAGGAGTAGGTGACCTGGACAAGCCAATTAACCTTCCTAATCCAGCCTCTCTAGAGATCAGAAATGAAGAACAGCTCTGATCAGAACCAGATTCAGTGGGAAATATTGCTGAGTGCTCATTAATACAGACCCCCTCCCTCCCCTCCCAGCCCAGAATCTGACAGGGAGTATGTCCCACTTCGGTTAAACTTTAGCTGTGAGCATAGGTACATATCTGTGGGACCAACAACAGCCATCGAAAGAGATAATTTCCTTGGCATTTGCAGAAACGTTTGCACCAGTGATATAATTTAAAGTCAGAAGAATGCCGATGTTAGTGGAGAGAAGGAAGTTTAAAGCTATTTTCTTTCAACTTTGAAGTGCAGGTTACAAATATATTATTTTAGATTGTTAATGATTTAAAAGCATTAAGGTGAATCTTTGAGTTTTGGGGACAGTGGGATCCCATTCAGAATTTAAGAACCTGGTCCAGGGGTTCTCACTTTGTCTGAACTGGAGGTATTTTACACAGGTGGGTGGGAATATGTTTGGCAATGGCATTGGCTTCACAGGCACAAATGTAAATGGAAGAGTAGAGGAGAGTGGCTAGCCCCAACACTCAGTGGGGACTTGCAGTCAGTTGGCTACAAGGTTGTGGAGACCCAGGCAGTGCTCGACCTGCTAAAAACTGTTGTCCATCTTGGAGAGATAGTGATTATCACCAGGTTTTCATGTGACCTCACTAATACACAGACCAGAGAAATGCTCCCAGAGCCTCTGAAAGGACATGGGTGCCCCAGCCAGAGCCGTGTCTTCCACCAGCTAGCAAGGACAGAGCTGTGTAGAAACTTTGAGGTTTGAAAAGGTGTGTGTGTGTGTGTGTGTGTGTGTGTGTATGCTTGGGAGCCCACACATGTGTAGGCCTGAGGTTAATGTCAGGTGTTTTCTTCAATCTCTCTCTGCCTTATTTTTTGAGACACAATCTCTCGCTGAACCTGGAGCTGAAAGTGTCATCAACTAGACTAGTTCTCTGAACCCTGGGGTCCTCCTGTCTCCCCTTCCTCCAAGTGCTGTGGTTACAGATGTGTGCCTCTGCCTCTGTTATTGATAGGAACTGGCAATCCAGACTCAGGCCCTCAAGCTTTAGCAGCATGTCAAACCATCTTCACAGGCTGAGAAGACACACTTCAGCCTTCCTTGAAAAGGGTGTTGAAGTAGCTGAGCATGGTCGTGCATGCCTTTAGTCCCAGCACTTGGGAGGCAGAGGCTGGTGGATCTCTGTGAGTTCAAGGCCAGCCTGGTCTACATAGTGAGTTTCAGTACAACCAGGTCTATATAGTGAGACCCTGTCTTGAAAAAAACCAACCAAACAAAAATCTTGGTATATATAGTTTAAGTTATGTGAATGCATAAGATGAACAAAACTGTTTTTGCAGTATTGCTAAGAAGAGAAAAAAAATGGAAAACTGCCCAAATATTTCTCATTTGGGAATATAAATCATGTCTTTTGTATAAGTCTCATTTATAAACATATATATGATGGTATTATCTTACATTTATTAATATTAGGTGAGTTCCGTATATTATCAATTAGGGGAGCATGGTGGTATGCACCTTTAATCCCAGCGTTCAGGAGGCAGATGCAGGAGGATTTATGAGTTTGAGGCCAGCTTGGTTTATGTAGCAAGTTCCAGGACAGCCAGGGCTACATGATGAGACCCTACCTCAAAAACAAACACGTGTGTGGGTTATGGTGCTGACAAGCCTGAGGAGAAAATCTAAAGAGAGTGTGTGAAGATGGCCACAGCAACTCTGGCCTCACTTCACCTGCAGTTTGTCTGTTTTCCTTTGCCCATTCCATCGCCCTCGAGTGTGTTGTATGGTAATTAGGAAATGCACCATAGTAATGCCCCTTTAAAAGCCATCAGGGAAGCTGATTGAATTATAGAAGGCCACACAGTGGGGCAGTGGTCACACCGGTGTGAATCCTAACTCTTCACTCATTCTGTTCTCTGCTAGGACACCTTTTTGTTAGTGTGGAAACAGAAAGAGAAATGAACCCCATTTGTGATTTAATCTGTGTTTGATGACTCTCAGCTCTTCCCACATGACCGAGAAGACTGAGCTCTCTCGGTGTGTTCCCTCCTTACTGTGCCTAGATTTTCCGTGTACGGCTAGGAGAGATGGGTCTCTCCAGGGCATCTCATGTTTGCCTTCCCACCAAGCGGAAGCCAGACCTTCATGTCCTCCCCCACTGGCCTCAAGGTTTCTTTATTCCAGGTCCTTAACTGTGAAACCTAAATTCCTGGACACCTTCCACACCCAGAAACGCCCTTCAGGCTAGGCTGTAAAGATGGACTCTTTAATGTGTCAAATCACAGTGAATATCTGCATTTAAAGTGAGCAATACACGTTTCACTTCTGCCATGGATGGGGACAGGAAGAATGCTTGTTATCACCTTCACCTCCTCCCCCAATCTCTCCCTCTGCTGCAAATTCATTTTAACAAAGACACCAGTTTGAGCATGTTATAGTGTACTTTGCTTTTGAGGGAGAGACGTTTGTATTCTTGCTTGCTTTCATGTGTTTCTCTTTCTGATCTCTTTCATCCCCTCCAAACTATTGAAAGTACTTGCATAATCATATTAGCATATCTAAGGAAATTAGTCTCATAAAAATATTTTTTCTAAAAAAAATACTACATTGTATGTCTGTGTGAGTATGAGTATGTATGTGTGTGTGTGTGTGTGTGTGTGTGTGTGTGTGTGTGTGTGTGTGTGTTGCTGGAGATTGAATCCAGGCCCTAGTACATGCTCTACTACTGAGCTACATCTCCAGGTTCAGAAAATGTTTCTTACAGCTGGTCTGGACCACTCCAATTGGGTTCACAAATGCATTTACTTATGTTGCCTGCTAAGGCTACCCATTTCTTCCTGTTCTGGAATGGACCATAACCTGGATATCATTCTGGCTTCACATCTAGGGTCAAGGTAGACCTTTTGGTAAAGATGCATTACAAGTGATTTGTGCTCAGCCAAATTTGATGCCATGACTATCTTGGTGACCACTAGGGACTTTTCCTCTTTGATTGACAAGTACCTGAGAGACGATGCTGTGAGCCCCTGCCAATATCCTCTTTTCCAACATATTTTAGTGGTTTTATTAGTTTTAAAAAAGGTTTATTATACTATTTATTTATTTGTGTATATATGTGTATCTGAGTGTGCAGGCTCCTTTGGAGTCCAGAACAGGGCGTTGGATCCCTGTTGCTGGAGTTATGGGTGGCTGTGAGCAGCCAGCTGACATGTGTGCTGGTGTGCGCTCTTAACTCTTGAGCTGTCGCTTCAGACCCTGGTTTTACCTTCTAATTTGACCAAATTTTAAGGAAATTCTGTCTGTGAAATATGTGGAATTAGAAAGATAAATAGTATTACTTTTAGAATAGGTGAGCTTGGACCCCATCTAAATCAGACAGCTTGGGAGATATGATTTCAGGCTTAGGACTTACTTCTCACAAGGAAGTTTTTTTTTTAATTGATTGATTGATTGATTTTATGCCTGTATATGTGTGTCTACATGTGAGTGGAGGTCAGGGGCCAACTTGCAGGGGTTGATTCTCTTTTCTACCATGTGGGTTCTGAGGATGAAACTTGAGTTGTCAGGCCTGGTGACAGGGGCCTTTGCCTGCTGCGCTGCCTCACTAGCCAATCAGGGCAGCTTTGCCATCGTCATCCAAGGTGACCACAGATCCCATTTGGTGCCAATGGAAGCGGCTAACGTGATGTTCATTAGGTCATGAAATATGTTTTTGGGTATCTTCTTGGAGGTCTTGGCTCTGTGTGGAAACCTTATTTCTTTCTCTGTCCCTTTTTCTTTCATTCTTTTCTCTCTTCTCTTTTGAACGTGCGGCTCCCTTTGCCGCCCAGGCCCATGGTGCCCCTCCTGCCTCACTGTAGCAGGAATCTTAAAATGTCTTATTATTAAAATCAAATCTGAGGCCAGTTATTGGGGTGAACGCTGGAAGATCAGAGAAGCAGAACAAGCCACAGCTTCCTCACCTCGACAGTTCCTCAGCTGATCCTGTTTCCTCAGGCTGGAAGCTCATTCTTATCCCTTTTCTGTAAATAACTATATAAAGATGATTTTAAAAATGGCTGATGACTTGCCCTGCCCCTGGCTGAGTCAAGGGCAGGCTGTGCTAACACTCGGTTCAGGCTCTTCAGATTTGATTTACAGTCTGCTTTTGCCTGTTCTGGTTTGGAATGCTTATTTTCATACTCAACACACAAATAGGAGGGATGTGGTAGGGAGCAATGAAAAGAATGGGTGGTGGACCTGTTCTGTGTGCTCCATGTTCCGCGAGGGTAGTCACCACTGACCCCAAGCCTCAGTGTTCCCCTCTGTGAAAGGGAACAGCAGCAATAATGTAAACAGAAAAACCTGCACAGGGTGCTTCCTGCAGGCCAACTTCTTTTCCAAGTACTGGATGTGTTTCAAATCCAACAATAATGCTGAGAAATAAGTGCTGCTATTCACCCCATTGTACAGATAAGGAAACTGAGTCACAACTTTCTAAAGGAATACCCAGAGGAAGCTAAGAAAGTAATACTCAGGCAATGACTGGTGGAGTGTGACTTAGCATGGAGAATCTTATGGAACGTCAAGTGACCCTGTATCTCTCTCTCTCTCTTTTTTTTTTAAGCTGAGGATCGAACCCAGGGTCTTGCGCTTGCTAGGTGAGTGAGCGCTCTACCACTGAGCTAAATCCCCAACCTGTGACCCTGTATCTCTAGAAAAAAAAATCTCCAAAATAATATATAGAAAAGCTATTACTTGTGAAAAATATTACTGGAAAAATATGGCTGGAATAAATTTGCAAGTAGACCAAATTTAATCCGAGACAAACTGAGTAATTCAGATTAAAGTTTGCTTTTTTTCCCCATTTCTTTTTTCTTTTTGTAGCTTTAAGTGTACCTTTTGGTTTAAAGTGAAATGTACATCTGAGTGTGAACGCCACAAGCAAACCCAACACTGGCCTCTGATTCACTGTCTTATCTGCTTGTAGTGCATGTCAGGCAAGACCTGAATTTGATGCCTGTAGAGAGTATGTAAACACTCATAATCCTCCCAGCATGTGCTAAGATAATAACAGATAGGATAGTTTGATTTGCAAAGTGAGCAATGCCAAGTTCTACCAGACCAGTTTTGAACCAATTCAGAAAACCAGGATTCAGCAATGATCAAAGCGTCTCGCGCTCCTATTAATAGCAAAAGGAATTCCTGACTTGGAACCTGGCACATGGCACCAGGCGCCCCTGCCAGATGAACTTCTTGACAGTCTCTGCAGACACTATTGCAGGTGTCCTCCTGCCTTAAGAGGCCGCAGGAAGTGAAGACAGATGGAGCAGGATCCGGAAGGCAGAAAGGGATTGCTGCTTTGACTTGCAAAAGGGTTAAGGCAAGGCCACAGAAGCCACCACACCAAGCAGCACTCTTAAAAATGCCATGATTTGGAGGTCTCAGGACAGTTTGTAACGCTCCAAACATTGTCCCTCAGTTCTGGGGGCATGATGGAAGTACGTTAGTTAAACTGCATGTAAAGCGTACATCTGCAGCTGTCCACATCAAATGGCTGAGACGAGAATAAACCACCACTTACTATGTCTGGAAATTTCTTCCTGATTTTTGTAGTTTACCCTTCCCTTTTCCTTTGATCCCCTAACTCCTGAAACTACTAATACAGTTTATATTGCAGGTTAGTTTGTATTTTCCTAGGACTTTATGTATGTAGAATCAAAATACATATATATACACACACACATACATACACACACACACACACACACACACACACACACACACACACTTTGATGGGGGCAGCCTCTTTTACTCACCAGAACTATTTCCTTTGGGATGATTCCTTCATGTTTGTCTACCTTCTGTTTCTGTCACAAAACAACTGCAGACACATGCTTTATGAAGAAAAAAGAGTCTTATAGGTCTAGAGGCTGGAAGTCCATGACTAGGAGGCCATGTGGGTTTGGCTCTGGGTGAGGCCTCCTGAGCTGCATTGCTCCGTGGAAGAGAAGGAACAGAGCAGTGGTCAGAAGATGGCAAATGTAGGAGTGGCCCCAGTTCATAACATGCTCCAGAGGGAACTGACTGGGGTCCTAGGAGAGCTAAGTTAACCCCTTCGGGGGAGTCCCCCAATGACCTAATACCTTCTACTCAGCTCCCCCTTCACAGACTTCACCACAAACTGCCACACATCCTTAATGACCAACGCATGAAGCCATGAAGGGCAAACCACACCCAAACCACAGCAATAGCATTTACCCTTTAGCTATTTTAAAGTGACATCAAGAACATTGACCGTGTTGCACAACTGTCAGCAGAACATTTCTATCAGCTCTAAGGGACACTTGGCATCCATTAGAGCTCAGGCACACCCAATGCACAGCCTGAAGCCCCCCCACCCTCCGCCAAGAACTGCTATAGATGTGGCCCAACAAAACAGTAAACTGACTTAAAATATTTATAATTTTTAGATTTGGTAACTTGATTACATAGTTAAGAGTATTAACTTTGTAGATGACAAATGCCACGTTGTCACAGGGTCAGAAACTTGAGCACATCTACGTCAAGCAGCTATTTCTCACCCACTGATCCTAGTACCTAAAAATCTCTATACTACTTTCTACTTCTGTGGATTTGTCTATTCTGTATGTTTAATGTAAATTGAGTCATTTTTGTCTGATTTCCTGCATTGCACAATGATTTCAAGATTTGTCTATATTGTGGTATGTATTGACACTTTATGCATTTAGTGCTAGTAGTCCATTGTGTAGGTGGACGTTTGTACACTCATCTTTTGACGGACATTTGGTTTGTTGCTAACCTTTGGCTACTGTAATAGTGCTGCATTATTCACGTACAAAGTTTTTCTTTTTCTTTTTCCTGTGGTGTGTGTGTGTGTATGTGTAGGTATCCAAGGAGGCTAGATGTTTTTGCCAGTCCCCACCTTAGTTTTTGACACAGTTTTCTCACTGAACTGGAACTCATGGAGTCATTTAGAATGTCTGACCAGAAAGCCCCAGGAATCCTCCTGTCACTCTCTCAGTAGTGTTGGGATTACAGAAGCACTGCTGTGCCCAGCCTTTATGTGGATGCCAGGAATCCACACTCAGGGCCTCATACTTTCATGGTGTGGTGGTCTGAATGAGAAAGACCCCATTGATACATGTGTTTGAGTGCTTGGTCCATAGTTGGTGGAACTCTTCTGAAAGGATTAGGAGGTGTGGCCTTGTTGCAGTAGGTGTGTCACTAGGGGTGGGCTTTGGGGTTTCAGAAGCCCATGCCAAGTCCTATGGTTCTCTTTGCCTGCTGCCTGTGGGTCAGGATGTAAAGCTCTCAGTTACTGCTCCAGCACCATGTGCTGTGGGATAATGCTTTTGTACACTGGTTTAACAAAACACTAATTGGCCAATAGCCAGACAAGAAGTATAGGTGGGATAAGCACACAAGGAGAATTCTGGAAAGAGGAAGGCTGAGTCAGAAGATGCCAGCCTGCTGTCCAGGAAGCAGCATATAATGGCATACAGGTAAAGCCATGAAAAACGTGGTGACATACAGATGAACAGAAATGGGCTGAGTTTAAGTGTAAGAGTAATAAGCCTGAGCTAGTGGCTGAGCAGTTATAATTAATATTAAGCCTCTGTGTGATTATTTTATAAGTAGGCCATGGGACTGTGGGTGCCAGGAGGGACAAAGGAAAACTTCCAACTACAATCATGCCTGTCTGCTTCCCACCATAATGATCATGGACTACCCCTCTAAAACTGTAAACAAGGCCCTAGTTAAATGCTTTCTTTTGTAAGAGTTGCCATGGTCATGGTGTCTCTTCACAGCAATAGAACACTGACTAAGACACACAGTAAGCACTTTAAAACCAAGCTGTTTTTCCAAACCTGTGTACAGATTTCCAGTTGAGCATCCATTCTTCTGAGTGTGCATCATGGAGTGGAATTAATGAGACATATACATGGTAATTCTGTTTAATTTATTGAGGAACCTCCCAATTGCTTCCTAAAATGCTGTACCATTTTACACCCTTTCCATCAATGCTCACAGGCATTATTTTTATTATTATTATTTTTATGGCTGTTCCAGTGTGCATGGAGTGCTATTTCTTTTCAGTTTTGATATGTATTTTCACTGATGACTAATGCTGTTGAGCTTCTTGTCATGTGGTCATGGGCCATTCTTACATTTTCTTTAAGGAAGTTTCTATTCAAGTCTCTCATCCATGTTTAAATAGAACTGTATATTTTTGTTGTAGAGTTGTACTTTATAAATTCTGGATACTGCACTCATTAAATACACACTTTTATAAGTATTTTCTCCATATACTTTGCATTTTCTTTTCTTGTAATGATTTTGAAGTTCACCTGTGTGGCCAGTATCAAAAATTTGGGCCTTTTGTGTTGGAGAGGTGGCTCAGGGGTAAGAGCACAGTGGCTCTGCCAGAGGACACAAGCTTAGTTGTCAGGATCCATGTCCGGTGGGCTGTAACTGTCTGTGACTCCAGCTGCAAGGGGTCTAACTCCCTCTTCTGGCTTCTATGGGAACCACACTTCTTTGCACATACCCATACATGGACACTACACACACACATACACACACAAAGATTGGGTCTTTTTTTTTTTTTTTTTGTAGAGCTAAGGGTTGAACCCCAGGCCTTGTGCTTGCTAGGCAAGCACTCTATCACTGAGCTAAATCCCCAATCTCAGATTGGGTCTTTTAAATGCTGAGTGGTGTTCTGTTTGATGCATAGATGATACATACATCTGTTCACAGAGTCTTAGGTTCTTTCCAGTTTTGCAGCTGTTAAAATAAAGCTGGTTAAGAACATTCCTTTGCACAATGTCACCTGGATGTGACTTAAACTTCCTCTTGGGTAAATATCAAGGCCAATGACAATTTACCCTTTTAGAAGCATGGAGTGTTATACATAATAATCACTTTTTGGATGGAATTTATTTGAACTGTCTTCTGGCATCTTTGAATAGAGCATATTAGCATGGCCCTTCAGGGCACTCAAAGAACACTTGCTTTTTCGTCTTAATTTTTGGGATCAGTCGCTCATTAGCTTAGCCCTTTCTTCTGTTGACAACTCTTCCTCCAATATTTTCTTCTTATGTAAGATGGAGTGCGCAGTGATTGAGATAATAAAGACAGAAATTCAAGCTGGAAGGGACCCCAGAAATCATCTAACTCTTGTTATGGAAAGGAAAGTCAGGGGCCAGTTAGATGGCTCAGTGCTTGAGGGTGCTTGCTGCCAAGTTGACAACCCAAGTATGATCTTTAGAACCCACATGGAGGGAGGAGAGTGCTGACTCCTGAAAGTAAGTTGTCCTCTGACTTCCACAGGTGTGTCCTGACACACACACACACACACACACACACACACACACACACACACTTAATGAAAAAATTTAAAGAAAAGGTCTGTGAAAGGAGAGTGGATTGTCCAAAAGCCATCAATCACTAAAGACATTACAGGGAACAGGGACAAGGCCTGTGAGGATAATCTGAAGTCCTCGCAGGCTCTGGGGGGCAGTGCCAGCACTGTGTCCTTGTGGTGCTGTGGCATTTGCAGGGAGCTTTGGTTCTTCCTAGGTTATCCCTCTTAGTCTTCACATAGCTGTGAAGTAGGTAGGGATTAGGAAAGGAGTAGCAGCTTGGGGTGCTCTGCAGTGACTGGAATGTCCAGGCTCAGAGCCAGGCCTCCACACTGTTCCTGCTTGAGTGTGCATCCTCCTCCCTTTCTGTTGAACCCCACTGCCCTTCCTATGCCCCTGCTATCCACTTGTTTCAGACTTCCAAGCTTCTTTCATTGATCAGGTCTGAGTGCTCACACACACACACACACACACACATACACACACACACACACACACACACACACACACACACACACACACACTGGAATAGCCCTCATCTTGTCATTTGCTTGCTTCAGTCACTGCTATGGCTTCTGGTGGCTTGCGAAGATTTTGGTTGCTTAGCAGGCCTTTCCAGGCCAGCTCTTACTTGGTTCACCAGCCCTGGGCTTATAATCCCATTTAAGTCACCCTCGTGTTTCCCTCTGCCTACCTATACCATTTTCCACTCCTCAACTAGAATATTCTAGTTAATTCTCGAGGATTCTGCTTACACCTTACCCCTTGCAGGGAGATTTTCCTGACTTGAAGCAGGAACAGACTAGGGAGCTGTGGGGGGCTTGAATGACAATGGCTCCCATAGACTCATGTATTGGAATGTTTGGTCCTTGGTTGGTGGAACTGTTTGGGAAGGATTAGGAGGTGTGGCCTTGCTGGAGGTACCACTGGGGTGGACTTTGAGGTTTCAAATACCTGTGTCACTCCCAGCATGCCCTTTCTGCCTCTTGCTGTGGTTCAAGATGAGGGCTCTCAGCTGCTACCCCAGCACCATGCCTTCCTGCCATGATGGTCATGGACTCACTCTGAAACTGTAAACCGCAATAAACTCCTCTATGAATTGCCTTGGTCATGGTGTTGGTGTCTTACCACAGCAAAAGAAAAGCAGCTGAGACAATAGCCTTCATTGGGGACAACTTGTGACACCCATTGTGGCATTTACTCCATGTCTATCTCTTGTAGGTCTCCCAAACAGTCTCCCTGCACAGTTGTTGCAGGCCAGAGCCTGTGAGCCATCTTTGTGTCCTCAGGACTGCCTGGAGTCCCAGGAAAGATCTTTGTTGAATGAGGAAATAGAGTGAAACCTGAATTTTGATATATCAGTCTTGGGGGTGAGCCTGGTTGCTCAAACAGCAGCATTAGTGAGAACTCACACCAAAGCATGCCTTTCCAAGTATGTGCTTCATTTGGGCAACAGGGCTGAAGGACTGACAGACTAGATAGGTGTTTATGTTTGGAGAGGCTGCATACCACACAGACTCTGAAGGCCAGGAACATGAGCTTTGGTCTGGGTTCCATCTACAAGCATCTATGAGCCAGTGGTAGACACTTAGCTTCTGAGGTTCCATATGGTTAAAGGAGGCCTTGAGTGTGTTAAGCTCACTGTGGGTATAGGGCTTATTCCACCACTCAGTGAGGTAGCACAGCTAGGAATAAAACTCTGAACTGTAAGACTAAAGTCATTCCATACGCTTGTGCTGGTAATTTCATGTCAACTTGATCCAAGCAAGAACCATATGGGCAGAAGGAACCTCAGCTGAGATTATGTCTCCATTGGCTTGGCCTGTAAGGCAAGTCTGTGGTGCACTTGCTTGGTTAATAATTGATATGAGAGGGGCCAGTCCATTGTGGATGGTGTCATCCCTGGACAGGTAGTCCTGGGTGCTATAAGAAAGCAGGCTGAGCAAGCCACGAGGAGCAAGCCAGTAAGCAGCACCCCTCCATGGCCTCTGCTTCAGTTCCTGTTTCCAGGTTCCTGCTTGAGTTCCTGCTCTGACTTCCCCAGTGATGAACCGTGATGTGGAAGTATAAGCCAAATAAACCCTCTCTTCCTCCAAGTTGCTTTTGGTCAGTGTTTTATCACACCAGAAAGCAAACTAGGAGAATACTCAAAGCACTTTTAATTCCAGGAATTCATTCTCAATAAGTTGTAAATGATACTGGCTGGTAGACAGTAGGGAATCATATGGTGGGTACTCCGTGTTTGGTAGTAACAAGAGTTTTCTACTGTTTTCTGCTTTGTGAGTGTGAAGATGTTTAGCTGCTGGGAGTCAGCATAAGTGTTGGCTTACTTGCCAGAGTGGTGTTCTTCAGTGTTTAGGTCAGTGTGGGAGTAATGGCTGCTGTGGATGTAGGGTGTAACCAAACAGGAAGTCTCGTTCCAGCTTGATAGAATTTGGGTCGTAAGAGGACATGCTAGTTGACTAGTGAGTGTCCTAAAAGGTCCAGGGAAAGTCACACCGAGGAGGTGGAAATAGAAGTGTAAAGAGAAGACATAGAAGATTCCCCGATTGTGTCGTGATTTCATCTGAATCCGACAGGATTCCTGCTGGAGTAGATCATATTTCACGGAGTCTAGCAAGCAAGAGCTAATGGCTAGGATAGCAACTGTGACTGGAGACAAGAAGCGGGAAGCAGATCTAACTTCTGGTCACAGGTAGCCATTTCCAGGCTACAATTATGGAAGACTCAGTCCATAAGCGGACAGGCATGGTTAGTACCCCAGGAACTCCTTAAACCCCATGACATCAGAGCTTCAAGGACAAGGAGTCTGGTCGACAAAAAAGTTTTTTGAGCCTAAGCCAGCACAGTGCCTATTTCAAGGCATTCTCAAACACCATCACTCAGCTGTCACACTGTGCCAGTCCTCTGTGTGGCCCTGCCCTGCCACAGATCACTATAGCACATTGACAGCTGATCTGAGGCAACTGAGCCTGAAAAATACATCATTGCTTATGATTTCTCAGCGAGACCCACCCAGACAACCACCCTTTTTAAGTTGTATCACAAGGCAAGGAACACCTTAATCCCAGCACTCAGGAGACAGAGGCAGGAGGATGTTTGAGTTCAAGGCCAGCATGGTTTCTTAGTCTACATAGCAAGTTCTAGACTAACAAGGGCTACATAGTGAGATCCTGTTTCAAAAACACCACCCT
The DNA here is from genome assembly GCF_903995425.1 of Onychomys torridus. Lineage (NCBI taxonomy): Eukaryota > Metazoa > Chordata > Mammalia > Rodentia > Cricetidae > Onychomys > Onychomys torridus. The sequence continues at coordinate 172,811,270 of NC_050443.1, forward strand.
TTTTAAATTGTATCACAAGGCAGGGAACACCTTAATCCCAGCACTCAGGAGTCAGAGGCAGGAGGATGTTTGAGTTCAAGGCCAGCATGGTTTCTTAGTCTACATAGCAAGTTCTAGACTAACAAGGGCTACATAGTGAGATCCTGTTTCAAAAACAAATGAGCAAACAAACAAAATTCCCACCTTAAAAAAATTTAGTTATTTATTTTGCTTATATTATATCCCCTTTGGTTTTCTCCATATAAAGTCTACAGTGTTGGGAGTTTTATTGAGAGATTTACCTCCTACCTGTACCCTACTACTTAAGAATAGTTTCTTGGGTCAGTGACCTGGTTCAGTGGGCTAAAGAGCTTGTAACCAAGCCTAAGACCTGAATTAGATCCTTGTGTCTCATATGGTGGAAAGAGAGAACTAAGTTCATCATATTGTTCTCCATACAAACATAGTAGCACTTACACACATGCATACACACATGAGCACACATAGGCACACACACACACACACACACACACACATTACACACAGAAGAAGTAACAGAGAAAAACAACAATTCCTGTTCCTAGAAGGTTCTCATTGAATTTTATTGAATAAGTGAACTATAATAAAAACACCAACTCCAGTGATTACTTATTATATGTCCTGTCCCTGAGAGAGATTCTGTGGGATGTTCAAGTATGTCAAATGTGTTGCTCTGATTGGTGAAAATAAAACACCCATTGGCCAGTAGCCAGGCAGGAAGTATAGATGGGACAACAGAGAAGAGAATTCTGGGAAGTGGAAGGTGGAGGTGGAGAGAGCTGCCAGCCGCCGCCATGACAATTGAGATGTAAGGTACAGGTAAGCCACGAGCCACGTGGCAAGTTATAGATTAATAGAAATGGGTTAATTTAAGATAGAAGTAGATAACAAGAAGCCTGCCATGGCCATACAGTTTATAAGTAATATAAGCATCTGGGTGGTTATATGTGGGTTGTGGGACCTCGGGGGCTTGGTGGCACCTGGAGAGATCTCCAACTACAGACAGAGCCCATATGTTCTAGGGTCTGTGTTTTGTGGTTCAGGAAACTGAACATGTACAATGCAAGAGATGTACAGCCTCTGCTCCTAGGTGGTTCTTGGAGACAGAGCCTGCCGGGACACGCCGACTTTGTTCTGACTAGAGTTGCCGTTCCATCTGGACTCTATTGCTTGAGATCTGAGCTGTGTTTTTTTTTTTTTTTTTTTTTTTTTGTTTGTTTGTTTGTTTGGTTTTTGTTTGGTTTTTGTTTGTTTGTTTGTTTGTTTTTCCGAGACAGGGTTTCTCAGTAGCTTTGGAGCCTGTCCTGGACTAGCTCTGTAGATCAGGCTGGTCTCAAACTCACAGAGATCCACCTGCCTCTGCCTCCCCAGTTCTGGGATTACAGGCATGGGCCACCACCGCCCAGCTTAAATGTTAGTTGTTTCTTCTTCTTCTTCTTCTTCTTCTTCTTCTTCTTCTTCTTCTTCTTCTTCTTCTTCTTCTTCTTTTCCGAGACAGGGTTTCTCTGTGTAGCTTTGCACCTTTCCTGGAACTCACTCTGTAGATCAGGCTGGCCTTGAACTCACAGAGATACGCCTGGCTCTGCCTCCCGAGTGCTGGAATTAAAGGCGTGCACCACCACCGCCTGGTGAGCTGTTTTTTTTGTGAGATGGAGTTCAGCAGGCCTGGACTCAGTCTCTCGAACTGGAGGCCAAAAATGATTAGAATAATTGCATGACCAGCAAAAGGGGACTAACAAATTAATTCAGCCATTTTCTCCCAATATTCTGCCAGCCATCTTTGAGTATGGATATGGAGAAATTTCAAGAATACATTACGGGGGAAGAGGTTGCGTTGAAAGAGCAGATAGATGGTATGAGAGAGTGAGGAGGGAGATGAGTGTATATTCCTATTTGCTTCTGCTACCAGAGCTGCAGCTTTGAGAGATGGTCAAAGTAGGCTGAGCAAAAAGATCAAAATCTGTGTGCCGCCTCAGCAGACGTGAGGAGGAGACGGCGGTGAGAGGAAGCTGAGGGGATCATCTTCAGTGGTGTGGTGTGGAGAGAAGCCAGAGCTTGGCTGTGGTGCCATTACATTCCAAATCAAATCTGTGTTTTGTTAGAAAGGGTGTAAGAGGATTAGGGAAGGGGAAGGCAGCCGCAGCTCCTCCCAGCCCAGTGACCTTCCAGGTTCCAATTCGGGCCAAGTGTCTGAATATTTCATATTTCACTAAGTGCTGACCTGGGCAGGCAGGGCAGAGAGGTGAATCCTGAGGCCTAAGGCATGGCTTTTTCTCAGAAGAAAATCCCCGATGACGAGACCCAAATCAGAGAGCTTTAATCAATACCTCTTTCAGTGATTTTCAGTTAATCTTCTATGGAAGCTGGTGAGATGGCGCAGTGGGTAAAGACGTTTGTCACCAAGCTTGATGACTTTGTTTCGATTCCTGGGATCCACATGGTAGAGGGGAGATCCAGTTTCCACAAACTGTCCTCACATCTCCTCACATGATATGAATGTGGGTGCATGTGCATACATATCCACAAAATAAAATTTTAGATAAATGTTATAAGAAATAAAAATAATAAAGTCAACATGTGAAAGACCTTCATGGTGGGAATGTGAAATGATCCACCTTCTACGTTGGCAATATCTGGCAACTTCACATGTGTGCCTTTGCACAACCGTTCCTACTTACAGGCACTACCCCAGGACACACTGGCAAAAATAAGAAAATAGTTGTGCACAAAGCTCTCCACACTACTGTTGTGGAAAAGGAAGAGATTTGGTGTGTGGGGGAAGGGGATGACAGAGAGTGATGGACAAATAGGACCAAAGCAATACGCATCTACACATATGTGTGAAGTTGTGAGAGAACAACTCAGAACGTCCACCAGTGAGTGTTCTCACTCCTCTCCTGTTGCTGTGATAGAAAGCTGTAACCAAGGTCGACTTAGAGGAGAAAAGAATTTATCTTGGCTTTATGGTCCTGAGGGATAAGACGCCATCATTGTAGAGAAAGTGTGCCAGTGGGAAGCTGGCTGATCACACTGTTATCCTCGTGCAGGACAGAGAGAGAGAGAGACAGACAGACAGACAGAGACAGAGACAGAGAAGGACAGACAGACAGAGACAGACACACAGACACATACAAAGAGATACAGACAGAAACATTGAGACAGAGAGACAAACACACACACACACACACACACAGAGACAGACAGACAGACAGACAGACAGAGACAGAGGACAGACAGACACACAGAGAGAGACAGACACACAGACACACATACAAAGAGATACAGACAGAAACATTGAGACAGAGAGACAAACAGAGAGAGAGAGAGAGAGACTGACAGACAGAGAAGGACAGACAGACACACAGACAGAGACAGACGCACATACAAAGAGATACAGACAGAGATATTGAGACAGAGAGACAAACACACACACACACACACACACACACACACAGAGAGAGAGAGAGAGAGAGAGAGAGAGAGAGAGAGAGAGAGGCAGACAGACAGAGCGAGTATGAGCGGCAAGTATGAGCGGGAAGTTAGGCAAAGCTACAAACTCCCAAAGCCTCCTTCCACCAATGTTCTTCCTACAGTGACACTCTACCTCCGAAAGCATCCATAGCTTTCCAAACAGCACCACCCACTGGGGGCTCAGTGCTCAGACACATGAGCCTGTGGGGGACATTTCTCATTCAAACTCACACAGGCTGGGGTGATGGAGGAGACATCAGCACTGTGTTCTGATGGTACACAGAAGAGTGGGGAACCATCTAACACACTGCTATGGGATGAGCTCCAGGGTATTCCGTGAAATGTAAACAGGGACTCAGAAAGATAGTATGCTTTTATTTAAGAACTAGATGTTGTCTTAGGGTTTCTTTTGCTGTGAAGAGACACCAAACCATGACCACAGCAACTCTTATAAAGGGAAACATTTAATTGGGGTGGCTCACTTACAGTTCTGAGGTTTAGTCCATTGTTGTCATGGTGAGAAGCAAGGCTGCATGCAGGCAGACAAGGTGCTGGAGCTGAGAATCCTTACATCTTGATCCAAAGGCAACAGGAAGTGAACTGTCTCACTGGGCATGGCTTGAGGGTAAATGAGTCCTCAAAGCCCGCCTCCACAGTGACACACTTCCTCTAACAAGGGCACACCTCCTAATAGTGCCACTCCCTTTGGGGACCACTTTCTTTCAAATCACCACACATATCTACTTATTAACATTTAAGAGGAATAATCAGAATAAGCCAGTCAAAAGGGTCACCTATATAAGGAAGGAGAAAATGGGTGGATGGGATAGAAGCTAAACTTCTCTGAATTTATTTTGTTTTATAGATTTGACTCTAGAATCCTACAGATATTTTGGTTAATTATAAACAAAATTAACTACAAAGGGGAAAAGGTAATCTCAAAATAAAAAACAAAATTAAGCAAAACTTGGGGATCAAGTTGATGGATTATTATTTCAGATAAATTTAAATTGCAGTAAGTTGATTATATAAACACAGTGGAGTATATATTTTGTGTGAGTGTATTTGTGTGTGTCCATATGTACACATGTAGAGGCCAGAGGTGCTCATTGAGTTTCTACCTTTATCACTTTCTACTTATTTTCTGAGACAGGATCTCTTCCTGAACCGAGAGTTCACTGTTTTGACTAGACTGGCTGGCCACTGAGTCCTTAGGATCTGCTTTTTACTGTCTCTCAGCACTGGGGTTACAGGAATATGCGACCACACCTAGCTTTTGTGTGACTGCTAGGCATCTGAACTCAGGTCCTCACATTTATACAGCAAGCATTTCGCTCACGGAGTCGTCTCCCTAGCCATGGAATATGTGTCAGGGTAAACCTAGAGCTGTTTTCAGTAATATTGTTAATAATAATAATAATAATACTGATATTACCACACTAACATTGATATATATGTATATATGTGTATGTATTAGTGATTATACCCTATATATACATATGTATACATACAAGATAAATAATTGTATCTGCATTATTAGAAGCCAAAACCACCAATTTGGAATTTGCAAAAAAGAAACCAGTTTTAGAATCAAAGATACAAAGTGAAAAATCCCATAATATAAAATTTGAATTGGAAATATTTATATATACTGCTTTTGGATTTTCTCTTGAACAAATATTTTCTAGCTCTGTCCCTTGGATAGCATAGAAATGATGACCAATCTGGAGAGGGAACACCTTAACATCCAGACTGTGACGTCCAAATCAATTTCCCACTGAGGCCTGATTTCAGGTCTGGGACAGAAAATAAACAATGTCTTATCTTTACCAGAACACAAAGAAACTGTCAAATATCACTGTGTCTTGTCAAAAGGACTCGGGGGCTAACTCTAAGGAGCTACAATCTGCGCGTTAAGACAACAGTGGATTGACAAGAACGTGCCCCCACACCTGGCTTTTAGTTGCTTATTTGCAGCTGTAGTGCTGTGTGGTTATGTTAAAGATTACTGTACTCTAGAGTTATATAGTAGTGAATAGATGAAATGATATATTTGAGATTCTCTTCAAAGTAATGGGGTGGAGTGGAGTGCTTTGGATGTAGAAGTGAACAGAATTGGCCTCAGGTAGATAGTTTTGGAAGCTGGTGATAAGTCGATGGGAATTCATTATATTTTCCCAATTTTGTGTAGTTTGAGAAGGTCCATGATAAAAAGTTAAAACTAAGCCAGGCGGTGGTGGCACATGCCTTTAATCCCAGCACTTGGAAGGCAGAGCCAGGCGGATGTCTGTGAGTTCGAGGCCAGCCTGGGCTACAGAGTGAGTTCCAGGAAAGGCGCAAAGCTACACAGAGAAACCCAGTCTCAAAAACAAAACAAAACAACAACAACAAAAAAAGTTAAAACTAGACTAACTAGACTCCAGCTGAGCCTGCAGCCGGCTTTCAGGTGTCCCTGAGCGCAGTGCTGAGCCTAGGGTTAAGGCTGAATTCTTCACATATAAAAGAGAGCAGGTGGGGCCTGGTGAGATGGCTCAGTGGGTAAGGGCACTTGCCACTGAGCTTGACCACCCAAGTCTGAACCCACATGGTGGGTGGGAAGATTTGAGCCCACAAGTTGTCCTGTGGCCAGTTGTGGCTTGTATGTATCCCCCCCATAAATGAATAAACAATATATATTTTTTAAATATAGAAATGCAACTCACAAGGACCTGAAGGATCCCAAAGCTGGGCTGGGGAACTGTGCCTTTGGAAGCGGCTTGTGACTTGGACATACTCAGCCATAGCCTTACTTGGGATCTGGGGTTGTTTTGCCTGAGTGTGGAATCATGGGTTGGCCTAGGCACAGAGGCTTAGCACTCTGAGGGAGACAATTTTCCCACCTGGTCACCTTTGTTTTGCTCTGTGGCCTGACAGGTCCCTGAAGGGATGCTTGAGTGGGTTGGTGGGAAGTGAACAGCGTGGGAACTAGAGGCCAAAGTGACGTTGCCATCCCTAGGACTGGAAGGCAAGGCAACCACTCATCTTCCCAAGCAAACACATTTTCTCCCCTTCCTACCTGTTTCTCTCTTAGAATATTACCTAGCCTCCCAACCCCCAACCCTGTCACTAAACCCCAACCCACACAGGACTCTGAAATCTTGGCAATGGGGACAATTGCATGTGCCCTTTAAGAGGTACTGGCACAGGCATGGGTCACCTGGGAAGTGCCCAGGAATCCTGTCCTGTCACTGATCACAGACAGACCCAGTCACATGAGACCTTGAGCTACTTTCTCCCAATACATGTGACCTGCCCAGTTGTGGGGGGCTTGGGTGTGAGTGAGCTGTAGGCCCAAGGAGGTGAGGCCAGAGGGAACCCTGATTTATGAACTGTCCATATTTAACTGAGGCCACAGCACTTTTATTAATAGAACATGCTGCATTTCCTTTTTATAAAAATATGAAGATCATTGCACTCAGGAAAATGCCTGGTGACTGTCTGTCTTTAGGGCATGCTGATCACCAGGCTAAAATTAAAAGTGAAGTCAGGCCCTTCTTGAGCCTATTTTTAACTCAGTTTAGCATATGAATGTGAATGTGAAGTCTTTCTTTAGATCTTTCTTAACTCAATTACTTACTTATGCCAAGCATCTCTGCCTGGAATTCCTGGGCAGTGGCTGGGTGGACCTAGAGTCCTGAAGACCCCTGCCCCTGCATACACACACACCCCTTCCCCTGGGAGGGTAGAAGCCATTAGCCGTTCCCCTTGCTCTGGGTATTTTGTGTACCCACCACTGGTACTGTCATTTGTTTTGAAGGTTAAGGTGTATTCAGTCATTACACTGAAAAAATTAAATCCAGGGGAAAACATCCTATGGCTGTGCTTGATGCTTGAGTGTGGAGTTGAGGCTTCTTCTTCTGGGAGACCTCAACTTGTCAGTAGTCACTTGAGTTGAAGCGGAGGCACTGGGCTGCAGGCAAGACTCGGTCATTCAAGCTGAGAGCGTCCATGGTCCTGGCTGGCATACCAAGGGAGACTGGGTGACAGGTGGAAAGGAAGGGAAAGAAAGGAAAACAAAAGCCTAGCAAGGGTCGTCCCTGCCCAGAGCGTTTCTGAGAGGTGATGAGAGGGCTGGGGAAAGCTTTGGAGAGCCTCTGCAGTGCCCTGTTGGAAGTCCTTTTAACATCTGCCCTTCGGGGACCATAAAGACGGAGGAAGGTGGCAGGGTGCAATCCGAGGTTCAGTCTGGACAAGGGTCTGCTGTGAACTTCTTAGGACAGTTTCCAATGGACAGCTGGTAAAGCATTTACAAATCTTATTGATCATTATAAATCCCAGCCCTTGCTGGTTACTGTTTCTTTATTTTGAAAAGCAATTGAAGCACAGCGGCTTATTTTGGAAAAGCATCAGTTAGCTCATGGTGTGTCATTCTCCTTGTTTACCTGAATACATCTCCAGTTCATGTAGTCCTGAACCTGTTAAGATTGCGTGGTTTAGGTTGGACGTGGTGGAATATACCTATAATCTCAGTACTGGGAAGACTGAAGCAGGAGGCTTAGGAGCCAAGGCTAGCCTGGGCTACATAGTAAGATTATCTCAAAAAAATTTTTTAAAGATGTTATTTTTAACTACAGAGAAAAACTTCCTTCAGTTTTCCTCAGAGTAGCATGGAGGATAAACAGGCTAATTCATAGATTAATTTAAAATGGTTAGCCCTGTGTGGTGGCTCACCCCTATGATCCCACTTCAGAGGCCAAGGCAGGGAAGACTTCAGAAAGTATAAGACCAGCCTGGGCTACATGGTGAATTCTAGGTTAGCCTGGGCTACATGGTGAATTCCAGGCTAGCCTGGGCTACATGGTGAATTCCAGGCTAGCCTGGGCTACAGAATAAGATTCTGTCTCAAAATAAAATAAAATAAAATTTAAAAGTTGGGAGTGGAGGTGCATGCTTGTAATCCCAGCTACTCAGGATGCTTCCTAGAGGAGCAGGAGTTCAAGGTCAAAGGTTTGGACTCAAAACATAAGCAAGCAAACAAACAGATGGTTAGGGATGTAGCTCAGTGGAAGAAGAGTTTTCCTAGCCCAATGCCTTGGTTCAATTCCTAGCACCATAATAAATAAATAAATGAACAAATCAGTAACATATACATAAATGAACTAGTGAGTGTTACTTTGCTAACCTGTGGCTGGTGCCCACAGATGGAGAACTATGAAAACGTTTGCAGAGAAGGGAGCATGGGGTGGAATGTGTGCACACATGTTCATTTGACTTCGGGGCAGAGCAACGGTATTTAAGCAATAAGCTCCTTCTCTGTGTTATCCACATTTTCTGTTAAAAGCATTCATGATGAAGTATGATGTGTTTAAAGGCCACTGCCATCTGTCTGAAAAATATCTCAGAGGCTTTTTCCTGTCATTCAACAAGCCAGTTACATGCCTTAATGTTTCTTAAAAAAAAAAAAAAGTCTTTGGGTTAAATTACATCACGTCGCTCAGCAGACTGGTTTCAGATCTGCAAACCTTACACCTTCAATCGGTCATTGCAGTAAATTTTAAGTGTAACTTTCCCAGATAGTGGTGCTTTGGGGTCTGCCAGTTAGTCAGAGGGAGCAGTGGGGTGAAGAAGGCATGACTGCCACAGTTCTTAAGTGCACAGTGATTGGTAGATGCTCTGCTGGCTTTGGGGTGAAACTTGGAGCTTGATGGTAAATGAACAAACTCCTGGTTAGAGTTGCTGAAATAATATGTCATCCCTTTAAACCCACTCTGTTTCATGCCATTGAGCTGTTGCTGGTATTTTTTATTTTTTCCTTGTGACTCAACTTTACCTCATGACTCTGAAGATCTCTGTAGCTGGAAGTTTTTCTGTGTCCTGCCCGGTCCTGCAGCTGCTCAGACCCAAGTAAACATACAGAGGCTTATATTAATTATGAACTGTATGGCCATGGCCTATGGCTCAGGCTTCTTGCTAGCTAGCTCTTGTATCTTAAATTAACCCATTTCTATTAATCTATGTTTTGCCACATGTTCCATGGCTTTACCTGTGTGCCATTACATGCTGCTCCCTGGATGGTGGGATGGCATCTCCCCTGCTTCTCCTTTCTCTTCCTGTCTATCTATCTCCCTTGGATTTTCCTGCCTGTCTCCATCCTGCCCTGCCATGGGCCAATGCAGCTTTATTTATCAACCAATCAGAGAAACACATATTCACAGTGTACAGAAAGATATCCCACAGCACTTCTCCTTTCCTATCTAATCAAAAAGAAGGTTTTAACTTTAACATAGTAAAATTACATATAATAGAACAGTTATCAAGTAGGAATTACAGTTATAATATCTAGTCTATTTGTATTTGGCAAAATTAAAGAAAATATTCTACCCTATATTTGTGAGTCTAAAGTTTCATATCTAATTTATCTTTTATCATAACCAAGGAAAATTATAATTATAATGATTTAGTCTTCAACTACATCAAAGATCCCAGAAGGATATACTATTACCTAAGTAAACAGGAAATGCATTGTAAGCAACTTCCAAAATCTAGAATGACAGAGACAGCTGGCTGCCTGGACAGTCATCCAAAGATCCTCTATAATGTTGAGGCATCCATGTTCGTTCAGCCTATAGGCCTAGAGACTCTCAGTTGCTTCTCTCTATGTCCTGTAGAATGTCTGACAGTCTCCTCTGTGAAGCAGGAACCTGAAGGACCATCTCACCTTGTTTTGGCAAAATTCAGTGACCACCTTCCTATAGGTCCTGCATGTCCAGTTTATACAACATATTGTCAAGCAGTCCAGGCAAGAGCAGTTTCTTGCCCAAATGGCTATTTTTGCCAATAAGAAGATAAACTCCATATAGAATGTCTTTGATGCCCATCTTTCTCTTTGAAGTAAATCAGTGCTGCCAGGAACAGATGTGCCTCTTTGTCCAGAAAGTCTAAGTTTTTAAAACATTTTAAATGCCATATTCTGTAGGTCTTTGAAGTGTTTGAAGATTACCTACCTAACTGAACTAGATCTATGTGTTCCTAGAAAACTTAACTAACATGACTATAAGTTTGACTATCATTAAAGACTAATTATTAATCTGTATTCCTCAATTATTCATTACAATTTAAATGAGTTACATAAACATAATACCTTAAATGAGAGTTTATATATATATACAGTATAACTAAATTAACTTTAAATTTGTAATAAACTAAAATCTATAGCAATGTAAAACATTTTAAACAAGTTGTTGCTCTTTAAAAGTAGGTTCAATAATCTACCCTTTTCTTATATCATATCTATATTTATCCCCTTTTCTTTTTTAGAAAGAGATTGCATTTATAATCAACCCCCTTTAAATAAAAATAGACATTTATAAACAATATTTTGGGAATCTGGGCATAGCTTCTCATACTACTTCCTGCTGGATGGGGTGCTGACAATATTATGGGCATCCTGAGAAAATTAAAAATTATGGTCAAGCCCTGACTGGAGTAGTCTGTGAGGCTGCATTGTCTGAGCCAGTTGCTTTGAAGCTGATTTTAGATGTTGGATCATCTGGGCCATGGTGTCATCAGAGACCTTTCAGGGGGTCTTGGCTGATAAAACCATATTAGCCTGGAAGCAATCCACAGGTTCTGATCTTCTGTGGAAACAAAAGCAGAATGTCTTTTCCAAAGCAACATATCCTTAGACATAAATTTTGAAGTTAAGATACCTTTAAAATACATATATTGGCTTAATTTAGCAGCCTTTACAATCAAAGGTCTTTTTGCAGTTAAAAATCCCAAAGACAATATAATCTAGATTCTGTGATTTCCATCTTTACTTGGCTTAACTTTTATAATACTTTTACTATCTCTTTAAAGACTTTATTTTTTAAAACTATTTTTTTTTTTTGAGCTGAGGACTGAACCCACTAGGCAAGTCACTGAGCTAAATCCCCAACCCAAAAACTATTTCTTTATATAACTGCATATATTCCTTTTTTCTCTCTCTTCCAAGCCTATGTACATGTTTATACACACAGTTTAGAGTTTTATTCCATCTGAATCTGTCTATTGTGAGGCTATAATCCTTCTCTGTCCAGGAGAGATTTTAAACTGTTAAGCTGCTTGGCTAGGACCAAAGCGGCAGCCTTGGCTGCTGACTCCGCCCATCTCAGCTTCCCAACATGGCAAAAGTATACCTACCACCAACTCCAGGAAGCAGTGTGTCTACATCTCCAAGAAGCAACATGTTGCCCAGAAATTTCCTTTTTTTTTTTTTTTTTGGTCTGTATTAGCAAAAGCTAAATCCATCATGGAGCACACTGCATGGCTTGGAGACACCACTGTGTACCATTGCAGGAATCTACCATGCTGCTTAGCTTAAGCCTGCATGCCCTGAAACCTGCCATAGTGTAGCTAGCTCACAGCTTGCCTGAGCAACACGTTTAGGGAAGCTGTTTTTTTTTTTTTTTTTTTTTTTTTTTTTTTAGCTCTGCTTTAGAATCCTTATTTTAAAGTTCTCTCAAGTTTTAGGCGGAAAGTCAAGCCAACATGTTGGGCAGCCAAATGTAGCCGGAGTTTTCTTTGGTCCTGCCCAGCCCTGTGATCCAGACGAATCTCTCCCTCCTGCAGCCCCTTGGTCCCAAGTAAACATACAGAGGCTTATATTATTTACAAGCTGGATGGCCTATGGGTTAGGCTTCTTGCTAGCTAGATCTTATATCTTACATTAACCCATTTCTATTAATCTATGTTTTGCCACACTTTCCTTGGCTTTATCTGTGTGCCATTACATGCTGCTCCTTGGATGGTGGGATGGCTCCTCCCCTGCCTCTCCTTTCTCTTCCTGACTATCTATCTCCTTTGGATTTCCCTCCTGGCTCCATCCTGCCCTGCCATAGGCCAATGCAGCTTTATTTATCAACCAATCAGAGCAACACATATTCACAGCATACAGAAGGACATCCCACTGCAGATCCCATTTCTTGGAAAATCTTTAGCTTCACATCTGTTGACTATTCCTGTGAGGGGAGTAATATTTCTGTCTGTTCTTTCCTTGTTTCATCTTGCCCTCTCAGAGAATCTGAGGGTTTTACATCTAAGAGTTTTAGCCTGCACCCAAACAGTGGCCTCAGCCACTCTGGTCTCTCTAGAGTGATGGATAAGGAGGTGAAGAGTGTGGCATACGCTTAAGCTGTCCCCTGTAGGTCCTTTAGAGAGCGGTCTCTCAAGCTTTGCTACCCACCACCCTTTTCACCAAGAATTCCTTACATGACTGGAGTAAGTCAGTATGTAAAATAGGCATATAAACCAAACGTGGTAGTAAGTCAGAGTTTTAAAACAGTCGCTTTGTATACATAAAATTTTACCACTTACTAAGGCTGAAAGCAAGTTTGCAAACTAATGAGATGGACACGCTTATTTATTTTTATATAAAGAATTAAATCCTGGCTAAATATTCAAGACTATAGACCATCTCCCAAGGTTTTCGGAGTTGACCAGTATTTTGATGTTATAATTGCCAACACCGAGAATGATACTTCCATAAATGCTAACCACACAACAGCAGACATACTCAGAACCATTTCAGAAACTGCTGGGAATTTTGTTCTAATCCTAAGCCAAAATTCAGTTAACTTAAAAAATGAAACTCAAGCCAGCAAGTTAAGCAGCAGTTATTATTTTATTTTTATGTATTTTCCTATAATCTTTTTAAAATTGAAAAATATATTTTTTATACAATATATTCCGATTATGGTTCTCTTCCCCCAACTTCTCCCAGATCCTCTCCACCTCCACACAATCCATGTCGTTTCCTCTGCTCAGAAAACAAATAGTTATGGGCGGCGGTGGCGCACACCTGTAATCCCAGCACTCAGGAGGCAGAGCCAGGCAGATCTCTGTGAGTTTGAGGCCAGCCTGGGCTACTGAGTGAGATCCAGGAAAGGCACAAAGCTACACAAAGAAACCCTGTCTCGAAAAACCAAAAAGAAGGAAGAGGAGGAGGAGGAGGAGGAGGAGGAGGAGGAGGAGGAGGAGGAAAGAAAACAAATAGCTAAAAGAGATAAAACCTGAATAGGACAAAACAGAGAACCCAAGAAAAGGTACAAGAAATACATACAGAAACAGACACACACACACACATTGGCAAACAGAGAAATCTCATTAAAAATATAAAAGCAAAAGACCTGTAGGGTAAGGGGAAAATGCCCAAAGTATAAACAAAATTAACTACAAAGGGGAAAAGGTAATCTCACAAAATAAAAAACAAAATTAAGCAAAACTTGGGGATCAAGTTGATTCCATTTCAGGTAAATTTAAATTGCAGTAAGTTGATTATGTAAGCACAGTGGAGTATATATTTTGTATGAGTGTATTTGTGTGTGTCCATATGTGTAGCAGGAATCTTAACAGGTCTGATTAATAAGATCAAACCTGAGGCCAGTTATTGTGGTAAATGCTGGAAGATCAGAGAAGCAGAACAAGCCACAGCTACCTCACCTTGCCAGTCCCTCAGCTGGTCTTATTTCCTCAGACTGGAAGCTTCTGTGTCCTCATCCCAATGGCTCTCAGCTGAACTGCTGCTCCAAAGCCTAAAAGCTTAACCAGCCAAATGCTTAACTAACTTAGTTCCTGGTCCTCACACCTTATATACCTTTCTGCTTTCTGCTATCACTCCCTGGGATTAAAGGCTGGATTTCTGGGATTAAAGGCGTGTGTCACCATGCCTGGCTCTTTCTTATGTGGCCTTGAACTCAGAGATCCAGAGGTATTTCTGTCACTGAAATGCTAGGATTAAAGGCGTGTGCTACCACTGCCTATCTCCATGTTTAATTTGTGGCTGTCCTGTTCTCTGACACCAGGTAAGTTTATTTCAGGGAACACACAATATTTTGGGGAACACAATACCACCACACATACTTACACATGTGGAGACCAGAGGTGCTCATTGAGTTTCTACCTTTATCACTTTCTACTTATTTTCTGAGACAGGATCTCTTCCTGAACCGAGAGTTCACTGTTTTGACTAGACTGGCTGGCCACTGAGTCCTTAGGTTCTGCTTCCTACCATCTCTCAGCACTAGGGTTACAGGAATAGGATAGTAGTGTCGAATCTCCAAAAATGCCATTGAGTTGGTTTTGTGTTGACCATCTACTTCTGGGCGTGGGACCTGGCCTGTGGTTTGTCTACCCAGTGAGACTTCGTTGGAGAGAACTAAGTTCTCATTTGCGAGTGGTTATCAATTGGAGCTATCCCTAATCTCCTGGGTTAGGAACAGAGGCTAAGTCCTTCTCCACTCTCAACTGGGACCCTGCCAGCCCCAGACTCGAGCAGGCCCTGTGCATGCTGCCACAGTCTCTGTGAGTTCACGTGTGTGTCAGTCCTGCTGTGTTTACAGGGCCTCGTTTACTTGATGTTCTCCACCCCCTTTGGCTCTTACAGTCTTTCTTCCTCTTCCACAGGGTTCCCTAAGCCACCAGGAAAGGGAATAGAAGGAGACATCTCATTTAGTACTGTGTTTCAAGGTCTCTCACTCTCTGCACATCATCCAGCTTTGGTCTTTGTATTTATTCCCATCGAACGCAGGAAGAACCGTCTCTGATGATAACTGAGCAAGACACTGATCTATGAGTGTAGCAGAATGTCAGTAGGAGTCATTTTGTTGCTATGTTCCTTTAGCAGAACAATAGTATTTAGCTTTACCCTCGGTCTCTGGTCTATCCAGTCTCAGGTTCTTGGCTACTAGATCTGCTGACATTCCACTGAGCTGTTCGACTGGAATCATAGCATTACTCACTTACCGATAGACAGTTATATCACAAGGGACTGGTCTTGGTAGTACATGACTTTAATGTCAGCAGTTAGGTGGCAGCAGTGGGCAGATCTCTGTGAGTTCTAGGCCAGCCTGGTCCACATTGTGAGTTCCAGGTTAGTCAGTAGTGAGACATTGTCTAAAAGCAAAACTGTAACAGGTGTCCTCATGCATATAGTTTCCCAGGAGCAGGATTACTATGTTAAAGGGTATGCACATTTTTGAATTGGTCTTGATCTATTTTCCATATCACTTTACAATAAAGTTGTACTAGCTTAAGACATCAACAGTGATCTCAGAGGGTTTTAATTTCACCATAACTGGGACCTCTCTGCTTGGGTTTGATTCCTAGTTTGTCACTTGCCCCTCTCAGCTGTTATTTCACCTTGCTATGCCTCAGTTACTGCCTCTGTAAAGTGGGTGCACTATGCTCTGGATGTAACTTGAGTGTGCTTCCCAAAGGAAGAGCACATGCCGGAAGCTTGGTCTGCACCGTGATGGTGTTGAGAGAACCTGGAAAGCAGGGGCGGGGGGGCTCTGGGAAGGCAGTGGTTAGTTCCTCCGAGGCACTGCCTTGGGAAGGGTCGGTGAGTTCCCACAAGAGCGGCAGGGTGAATTCCTTTGGCCTTCTGTCTCAGTGTGTGATCATTCTCTCCCTCATGCTGTCTATGTGGTGATGTGGCCAAGGCCTTTAACAGAGGCCTATCCACAGAACCATCTGATCCTTTGCTTTGAGCCTCCAAAACTGTGAGCTCCATAAACCTCTTCTGTGTAACGCACTAAGTGTTTTGTTGTAGCTACAGAAACCCCTCTGCAACAGAGCTAACTGTAGTACCTACCTTTTTAAAGTCAGTAATAGAAAGAAGTAAGCATGGTTCTAGTACTGAGAACATTGCTTGCCCTAGCATTGTACTTGTTAAATAAATACATTGCTGTAGATCAAGATAACAAAAACTAATAGAATTAGCAGAGTATTTAAAATAATATTATATTTTTATTAATATTATTTTCCAGAAACTCCTGTAAGACATCTACCCCTTTTTCCTCAGCCTTCTGTCTCCCAAGTGCTGGGATTACATGTGTGAACCACCACCCATGGCTTCCTTTAAGTCCTTTCTCTAGAAAAGATAAAAAATTTAAGTGTTAATTTATAGAGATATGCGTTCATATCCCTTAGGAATTAAAAAAAAAAAGATTCATTTATTTATTATGTACACAGAAGAGGGCGCCAGATCTCATTACAGATGGTTGTGAGCCACCATGTGGTTGCTGGGAATTGAACTCAGGACCTCTGGAAGAGCAGTCTGTGCTCTTAACCTCTGAGCCATCTCTCCAGCCAGCCCCCATGTGGGAATTCTTTAGGTATAAAAAATTCATTTGTTTTTGTGTGCATGAGTGTTTAACACACATGTGTACCATGTCCATGCCTGGGTGCCGGAAGGGGCACTAGGCACCAGAACTGAAGTTGTGAACTACTGCCATGCCTCTCTGGGGCAGCTAGCTTCCTCATGCTTTTGAGCAGGATCTTGTGTGCTAGGATCAGCAGGGACAGAAGTGCTGGGGCATGATTTTCCTTTCCGTTTATTGTGTATAGAGGTATTCATAATGTATACAAACCTGCATGTATATCTGTGCACCACATGTGTGTCTAGTGGTGGGGGCAGAAGAGGGCCTCGGTTCCCCCTGGAACTGGAATTATAGACATTGTGTGTCACTCTGTAGGGGCTAGGAACCGAACCTGGATCTTACGGAAGAGCAGCTGGTGCTCCTAATGCTAAACCGTCTCTCCTGGGACTTGTATTTTGGTGACCAATTCAATTTGTACGGGGGGGAGGGGATATGTATAGGGGTCTCCTTCTCTCTTGTTGATGGACTGTTCTCAGAGGACTAAGGCTTGCTAAGAATGCTTCCACCTGGGCCGGCGCCTTTGGTTTCTGCGAGCACACTGGGCAGCTTGTCGCCGCCTAGAGGCAAGGCGGCTCCAGGATGAGTGTGGTGACGAGACCCGGCTGCCCTGGCGCGTGGAGGGCCCTGCCTGGGTCAGCTCCAGGCCTCCTCCTTGAAATTTCAGGACTTTCTGCTCAGTCGATCTAGCATTTTAACCTTGAGGTGCTTAAAACCTGGGAGCCCGAGAAGCCTCTGGGGTCTCGCGCTGCTGTCCCAACGCTCCAGGACCCCGCATGCGCTCTGCCAATGCATCGCGGCAGGGGGACCGGGAGTGGGTAGCCGCCCTGCTCCTACCCACGACTGGGGTCTGGGGTGTCGCTGGCCACACCCGCACCCGTGGTCCCTTTCCAAGATGCAGGCTTCAAGTTGACAAGGGCTCAAAGCCCCCGCCATGCCAGGCTATACTGTGGGTTTGCACTTTGCCAATTTTTATTTATTTTTTTCTCCCAAACAAAGCTCATCTCGTGCTTATTATGCAGCATCGGGGAAGCAGGCTCCGCTCTTCAAAGTCAGACGCCGTTTGGCAAAGCACTTTTGTGCCCCCCCCCCCCATGAGTTGGTCATTTTCCTCCCTCTTCCCAAGTTTTTGCTGTCTGTCTTCACGTCCACCCTCCAAACACACGCGTGAAGATGCAAGTGTCGGTGTGCAGAACGCGTGGCACATGTGGGGACTAGATGGCAACCTGAGAGGAGGGGTCGGTCCACAGGTGCCCTCCGCCTTTTGACACAGGATCTCTCACTGGCCTGAAACAGGAGCTTGCAGGGATCCTCCTGTCCCCACCCCCCCCCCCCCCCCATCTTGCCATCGCTGAAGCTCAGGTGACTTACAATCTGTGTGTGCGTGCATGCGTGAGTGCGTGTGTGCACGCGCACTCATACTGGCGGCGGCGCTTTACCCGGCTTCTCTCAGCAGCTCGGACAGGGTTCCAATTGTTCTTGAATACTGGCTCGGTTTTGAATTTTGCTTCCCGCCTTAACCTTGCTCTACAGAGGTACACACTAGCTGTATAATATTCTGTCAAATATATAAAGGTATTATTCCACAGTTGGATTTTAGTTTTAGTTTTTTTCCTTTAAAAAAATTTTTAGGGGCTGAAGAGATGGCTCAGTGGTTAGGAGTGCTTGCGGCTCTTCCAGAGGACTGTGTTTGGCGCCTAGCACCTGTGTTGGGTATCTCACACCTGCCTCGAACTCCAACTCTAGGGGAATCCCATTCCCTCTCTCTCAATCTCTCTCTCTCTCTCTCTCTCTCTCTCTCTCTCTCTCTCTCTCTCACAGACACACACACACGAAAAAAATAAACGTAATATATATATATATTAAATATATATATATATATATTTAAGAAAGGGCTAGTAAGCACCCCCCCCCCCAAAGTGTGTCACACATGGAAAATGACACTTTTATCTTATTGTGACTCAAGCTTCAGGTTCAAGTTATACCATTTGTCAACAGTTTTCTTAAAGTACACCCACACCACACATCCTCTAGAGTCACCTCAGCTGGAGAAAATCAACTGCGTGTGGGGGCATGCACATGCCACTGTGCACTTGTGGAAGTCGGGACAACCTGCAGGACTCAGGTCTCTCCTCTGACCATGTGGGTCTGGGGATTGAACCTAGGTTGTCAGGCTCTGAGACAAACATTATAGACGGAGCTATTTTCCCAGCTCTCAGAAGTGTCTTCCTAAACACAGTGAGGGAAAATCCATGGGGAGACTTTCCCAATGTGAGAACTTGTTTTCCCAAGGCCGTTCGTTCTGTTCTGATCGATCTATCTATCTATCTATCATCTATCTATCTGTCTAGATATAGATAAATAATTTTTTAAAGTCAAGGGCCAGGCTGCAAACCCCAAAAGTGTGTTACATGTGATACTTATATATTTCCTTTGCATGTTGGAGTCTTGCCCAGGGGGAGAGGGCCTCTCTTCAGGTGCCTATCTGGGCTTCACTAACAAGGAAGTGTGTCATGTGGGGTTCATCTGGGAGTTGTCATGGTCAAGGCCTGGAACACTCACCAGAGCCCTGTTTTCCAGTTTATGTGTTCTCTGGCTCTCCCATTCACAAGCATTGCTGACAACAGTAAACTCTTAGGAACTCTTTGACGTTCCCTCTACAGCTCTCGGATCTGAGGAACCAAGCTACCTATAGTTTAAACAAGTTCCAATCAACCTCCACTCATGGCCCATTTTCCAATGATTAGCAGACTTGGGTTATGGAATCTGGAGACAGACCTTCCTGTCGTGGTCACAGAGCTCAGTTGTGTGTCCCAAGTTTCTGTGGATAATTTGGAAGCTCATTGGATTGATGTTGAGTCTGCTTAATCCAAATGATTAAGTGCATTAGGGGGCTGCATCTTCACAAGCTGATAATATTGCAAGCATTAAGACGATCACTGTCTAAGTCTTGGCATTCATGTACAGAGTCTGGTTTCTTTGAGCCCATCAGAGTATTTTCAGGGTCCTTTCTTCATTTCATCTGCCCTCTTGGAATTTGGAATCATTTAAGCCAATTACCTTAGGATTCTCCCACGAGGAGACGTGTCTGTTTTATATGGATGTATGCCTGTCCATATGTCCACACTAGTTTTGTGTCATTGATTGGGGAGGATGTATTGATGTCTTCTATGATCCTTGAGGAGCTTGTGACTAAGCCTTGGGGACGAGGCAAACAAAGCTCTGACATGTTCAGATCATAAAGATTAGAGCTCCCTGTTCACAGGGCATGGCTGCTTTGCTAACGGTGTTCCTAACTGCCAGAATTGTGGAATGCAAATTATGTGATGGGAGAGGAACACTGGGGTTCAGCATTGGGGAAGATGGGGAAAGCTTGATGGAAATGGTAGGATTGGAGGAGCCATGGAGCAGGGAGAAGGTTATGGACAGGTGGAAGTAGTGAAGTTGCCTTCTGTTTTACTGTGCTATTTGTTGGGAAGAGACACCATGACTAAGGTCATAAAAAGACACATTTAATTGGGGGCTTGCTTATAGTCTCAGAAGGTTAGTTCATGATATTCATGGAGGGGAGCATGAAAGCAGGTAGGCGTGGAGCTGGAGCAGTAGCTGAGAGCTTACTTCCTGACCCACAGATTGGAGGGAGAGAGGGAGAGAGGAAGAGAGAGAGAGAAAGAGAGAGAGAGAGAGAGAGAGAGAGAGAGAGAGACAGAGAGACAGAGAGACAGAGAGAGACAGAGAGACAGAGAGAGAGAGGGAGAGAGGGAGAGAGGGAGAGAGACTGAGATTGGACCTGGTATGAGCTTTTGAAACCTCAAAGCTTCAAAACACCTAGTGACACACTTCCTCAAAAAGGGCCATGCCTCCAACAAGGCCATACCTCCTAATCCTTCCCCAAATCCTTCCACTAACTGGGGTACCAAGCATTCAAGCTTACAAGTCCATGGGGCCATCCTCATTCAAACCACCACATCTCCATGGGAAGATGTGGTAAGAAGAAGACAGACAAAAGAGCCTCCTTTGGTGATTAGGGTTTATTATATAATTGTGATGGGAAAAAACTAAATAGGATGATGGCTTAGGTTTGAGCAGAGACTTCTAAGTCAAAATCACAGGTTTATCCATGAAACCACCATAGTCACACTTGTAATTGCTACCATCACCACCACCATCACCACCATCACCACCACCATCACCACCACCACCATCATCACCACCATCACCACCACCATCACCATCACCACCATCACCACCATCATTACCATCACCACCACCATCACTACCACCATCACCACCATCACCATCACCACCACCACCATCACCACCATCACCACCACCACCACCACCACCATCACCACCACCACCACCATCATTACCATCACCACCACCATCACCACCATCACCACCACCACCACCACCATCACCACCACCACCACCACCATCACCACCATCACCAGCATCACCATCACCACCATCACCACCACCATCACCATCACCACCACCACCACCATCACCATCACCACCACCACCACCACCACCACCACCACCACCACCATCACCACCACCACCACCTATTGGTGAAATTATTAAGGCCACTCCACGTAGTTAAAAGGGAGGTTTATTTTGTGGGGTAACTTACAAATGAAGGGGTAGGTTGCAGGGTCTGGCAAAGGTATAGGGTAGTCCGGCGGTGTTCTCTGGAGAACTCTGCTCAGTCCACCTCTAGCGTCCCACGTCCCGGAACCAAGAGAGCCACCTCCTCCTGCTCCTTGGTCTCCGCTCCTTCCTCTGCCCCGCCTTGTGGGCGTGATCATTACTGAAGCCTCAATGGGGGTTGGAATTTCCAGGCCAATGCTGGGATGGCTACCCACTACATCTCCCCCTTTTGTCTAAATAAGAAAGTTCTAACCTAATACAAGACTATACACAAAGAGATGGTTATCAAATATTGTCCAGGAGTAATGAGGGATAATGACTTAGATAAGTTGGAATTACAATAAGTGCAAACAATATCAAGCAAAAAACACATAGTAAAATCCAGGGAAGTCTAGAGCGTGGGTAGGTGGCATGTTACAAAGATCATTCCAAAAGGTATCCTATCCTAAAGAACCTGAGTCTAATACATAATATATTCTATCTAAGATATTATATATGTATATATACTAAGTTGTAACTATAACTGCTAATCTCCAACCTCATCAAAGACCTGAGAAGGAATATAATAATACCTGAGAAATGGGAGAAGGACGCAAGCAACTTTCGGGAGTCTTGCAAGAGTAGACAGAGACAGCTAGCAGCCTGGACAGTCACCTAACGTTTCTCAGTATCGTTGGTGCATTCACATTGGCTACAGGCCTAGAGTATCTGACAGACCATTTCAGAAGCAGGAATTCTGAAAGACCATCTTACCCTGTCTTGGCAAAGTACAGTGGTCGCTTTCCTTGTGTCCCACTTGTCCAGAAGGACAGCATTTGTACTGTCAGCAGTTGAGGCAAGGGCAGTTCTTTGCCCAGTAGGCCATTTTGAGCCAAGAAGACAAACTTCCAAATGGAAATGTCTTAGAAGCCCAACATTCTCTCAGGATCAAATTGGTGCTGCCAGGAGCAATTGTGTCTCACGTCAACAGAATTCTAAATTATTTAAATGTCATATTCTCTAGGTCCATGAAGTGGTTGAAGATTACCTGTCCATCTGACCTATGTATTTATAAATCTGGATAACCTAACTAACATAATTATAGAGGTGACAAGCATAGGTGACAATAACTCTGTAAGTCTCATCTACCTAAACAACCTAAGGACTAAGGCTTCCTATAAATAAGGCAAACAGTCTGTAAGTAATTGTACAGTAAAAGGACAATGACTTCAAATTGTGACAATACACAAAATATCTTTAACAGAGGTAAGAATGTATAGTGCAATATGCAATATGATAATAATCCTAAATATATATCAGTATACAGAATATCTTAAACAGAAGTAGAACATACATACAGTATGACAGGCATAAATTCACATTTGTATCAATATACAAATATTTCAAATAAGAGTAAAAATATGTGTACAATATAACAAACATAGTTTTGTATTTGTATCAATATATAAATTATCTTAAATAGGAATATAAAAACTTTATATTTGTATCAACATATAAGAATTCATAACAGTGCAAAGGCTGCTATATTGCTAAATTTGTTTACTAATGTATGTGATAGTCTACCATAATATCTTATACATATCCATTCCATTTCTTCTTTTCCCTTTTTTTTTTTTTGAGACATATTTTCTTTCCTTAAGGAGAGTACTGAGTTTGACCATTTCTTCTCCCCACAACCCTAGAACCATTATCCATAACTCTGAGAAATATGAAACCCAAGGGATAAGGGGCGTCGTTTCCTTAGAATTGCTTCCTGCTGTTTAGGGGGCAATGGTATCTCTGTTGGGTATTGTGAGAAAGCTCAGATAGTTAAATCTCAGTTAGACTAACTGTAGATTCTGCAGCAACTCTTAGAGTAATGGGTAAGATTGTCTGAAATTCTGGCAAGAAGTGTAGTATGATGATGATTACCATGGTATCATTCTGGATTGAGTAGAGTTGTTGTTGTTGTTGGGGCCCCATCTTCCTTCTGGAGACTTCAGAGATTGCCTGTGTAGATTGGTACCAATAGATTCTTTCTTCCTGCTGTAAACATCCGGATATCCAAGGCCTTATGATTTTTGGAAGATGGGTATTTCCATTATCCTGGAAAGACAAAAACAGAAGCCTACCCCAACCTTTGATTGTTAAATTTTTCTTACAACCTGAGGAGATGTCACATTGGTGGATGATCTTTTATTTCTCCTCATCAAGGGGTTTCTCCTGTTCAAATCGAATTTTTATTAATTTTGTTGGTATCCATAGCTTTTCTTCTCCTGTGGAAACAAAAGCAAAACCCCTTCCCCAACGTAGGACATATCCAGGTTTCCATTCTGAAGTCAACACATCTTTGAAATAAACCGGTTGGTTTAGCTCAGGAGTTTTGTTTGTCGTCCAATGTCTCTCCACAGCTGTTGTTCCTTTCTCATCAGCATTGAGAAAATTCAAGGTTAATAAAGCACTATGCACTCTATTTCTAGGAGTCATTGTTATCTGTTGCTGTTTATTTAGCATATCCTTTAAAGTTCGATTGGATCTTTCTATGACTGCTTGGCCTGTGGGATTGTGTGGTATACCTGTAACATGCTTTATATTGTAATAAGCAAAGAACTGTCTCATTTTATTGGAGACATATGCTGGGGCATTATCTGTCTTGATTTGTACAGGTATTCCCATGATGGCCATAACTTCTAATAGGTGTGTAATCACAGAATCAGCCTTTTCAGAACTCATAGGAGTTGCCCACTGAAATCCTGAATAAGTGTCAATGGTATGGTGTACATACTTTAATCTTCCAAATTCTGCAAAATGAAACACATCCATCTGCCAAATTTTATTTCTTTGTATACCTTTTGGATTGCTCCCTGCAGGTAATGGAGTTTGGTTATAGAATGAACAAGTAGGACATTTTTTCACAATATCCTTAGCTTGTTGCCAAGTAATGGAGAAATCCTTCTTCAAACCATTGCTATTTACATGGTGTTTCTTATGAAATTCTGAGGCTTCTAGCACATTACCTATTAGTAACTGATCACTCTCATCATTACCTTGTGCTAGAGGTCCTGGCAGACCTGTATGGGATCTGATATGTGTTATATATATAGGATGTTCCCTTTTTCTGATGATTTCCTGCAGTTGTATGAATAATGAAGTTAATTCTGTATTATCAGGAATAAATTCAGCAGTTTCAATGTGTAAAACAACTCTCTCTACATATTGAGAGTCAGTGACTATATTGAGGGGTTCTGTGAAGTCCATCAGTACCATAAGAAAGGCATACAGTTCTGCCTTTTGTACAGAGCTGTATGGACTTTGTACCACTTTACTTAAGTCTCCTGATTTGTATCCTGCTTTCCCTGATTTATTTGCATCAGTGTAGAATGTGAGGACTCCAGAAATTGGCTTATGTCGTACAATGTGAGGAAGGACCCATTCAGTCTTCTTTATGAATTCTATCCTCTTGCTTTTGGGATAATGGTTGTTAATCTCTCCCAAAAAGTTACTGCAGGCTCTCTGACAGTATTCATTATCTTTCCATAGTGATGAAATTTCCTCATTAGTTAAAGGTACTACAATTTCTGCTGGGTCCATTCCTGTCAACTGACGAAGTCTTAATTTACCTTTTTGAATCAAATCAGAGATCTTTTCTATATAAGTCTTTAATTTCTTATTTGGTTTACGTGGTAGGAATATCCATTCCAATATAATATCTTCCCTCTGCATCAAAATACCTGTGGGGGAATGTCTGGAAGGGAATATGACAAGAATGCATTTAAGTTCTGGATCCACACGATCCACATGTGCTTCTCGAATTGTCTTTTCTACTAGAGCCAATTCCTTCTCAGCTTTGGCTGATAATTCTCTAGGACTATTTAATTCTTTGTCCCCTTCTAGAGTATTAGCCAAATTTTGTAGTCCATGTTTGGGTATTCCCATGATACCCAATAAGTTGGAAATGCTTCCTAACAACTTTTGAAAATCATTAAGAGTCTTTAATCGATCTCTCCTCAGTTGTACCTTTTGGGGTCTAATTTTTTGTAACTCTATCTTATATCCTAAGTAATTAATAGAATCTCCTCTTTGTATTTTTTCAGGAGCAAGTTGCAGTCCCCAGCGAGGCAAAACTTTTTTTACTTCTTCAAACATGCTTTCTAATGTGTTTAACTTTGGATCAGCTAATAGGATATCATCCATTTAGTGATAAATTATGGATTGTGGAAACTTTACACGAATTATCTCCAGTGGTTTTTGCACAAAGTATTGGCATAAGGTAGGGCTGTTTAACATTCCCTGTGGGAGGACCTTCCATTGCTATCTCTTGACTGGCTGAGAATTGCTATAATTAGGAACTGTGAAGGCAAATTTTTCTCTATCATTTTCTCGTAATGGTATGGTAAAGAAACAGTCTTTTAAGTCAATAACTATTATAGGCCATTCTTTGGGTAGCAGAGAGGGCAAGGGCATCCCAGTCTGTAGGGAGCCCATTGGCTGAATTACTTTATTAATAGCTCTCAGATCTGTCAGCATTCTCCAATTACCAGACTTTTTTTTAATAACAAATACAGGAGAATTCCAAGGGCTGGTAGATTCTTCAATGTGTTGAGCATTTAACTGCTCTTGAACCAGCTGTTCTAAAGCTTGTAGCTTCTCTTTTGTCAAAGGCCACTGTCCAACCCAGACAGGTTTATTAGTTAGCCATTTTAAAGGTAAGGCAGTTGGTACTTCTGAGAGTTCAACAGCAGTTGTGCTCTGTTTGTGTACAGCCTGAATGGTTGGTGACTGGTTTTTATAGCATGTTATGATATTATTCCTAGAAACATGCATTGGCCTGTATTCCTTTTCTGAGAGTGTAGGAATTTTAATCTGGGTATTCCACTGTTGTAACAGATCTCGGCCCCATAGATTTACTGCTACATTTGCTACATATGGCTTCAGCCTTCCTCTCTGTCCTTCTGGCCCTATGCATTCAACCCATCTCGAACTCTGTTTTATCTGAGATAGGGTGCCAATTCCTAAAAGTTGGACATCTACCTCTTGAAGAGGCCAATTTGGATGCCATGATTTTGGTGTAATTACAGTCACATCTGCACCTGTGTCTACCAGGCCCTCCAGAACCAAGCCATTAATTCGAATTCTAAGCTTTGGTCTTTGCTCATTTATGGAAGTCTGCCAAAATATTTGTTTTATTGGGTTCTTTGTAAACTGTGATTCATCTATCAGAGCTGTTTTATCATCCATTGCAGTATTGGTTTTTACAATAGGCATTGGTTTATTCAGTTGTCCTGGAGAGGAATGTCTTCCACAGTGGCCGGGAATGTTCTTACCACATTTGATTTGGGGGCCTGCAAGAGGCCCCCTGAGGCGTTTCCCGCCAGTAAAGGGTTGCCTTGTATATCTATTTTTGATCTGCACTCACTGGTCCAATGTCGGCCTTTGCCACATCTTCTACATAATCCAGGAGGTGGTTGGGGTCTCCTGTTTAGGCTATTCCTAGAAGGAGTATTACTTCTAGGATTACCCCATGTACAGTTTTTACTTATATGACCTGGTGTACCACATCTAAAACATTTGGTACCACGGGGCCTTCTTTCACCTCTGGGATTTGTCTCTCCTATCCAAGCCTCATTACTGTAGTTAAAAGATTCAACACCATTAGTATACTGAATCCATTCTTCCAAAGGAGCTGATCTGATCTTTAATGGTGTAAGTATTCTTTTGCATTCTGCATTAGCATTGTCAAATGCCAAGGACTCAGTTAATACTTTTCTTAATTCTTTATCTGATACAGCTTTTGTTATAGCTGTGTTCAGCCTTTGTAAAAAATCAGTGAAGGGTTCATGTGGTCCCTGAAATATCTTTGTGTATACCTCAGTTGCTTTTCCAGGTTCTGGAATTTTTTCCCAAGCATTTAGAGCTGCTGTACGGCATAGGGATATTGTATGCTCATCATAAATGGCTTGTACATTCCTGTCAGCAAAACATCCCTCACCAAGTATTTTATCTTGGGAGATCTCAAAACCTCTGAGTTTACCTTGTTGTTCTAAATTTCTTGCCTCTTCTCTCAACCAGCTTTTCCACTGTAACTGCTGGCTATATTCTAGAACAGCTGAAATTAACTGATGCCAGTCATCTGGAATGATTCTATGTGAGGTAGACCACGAATTTAACATCTGTTTTACATATGTGGATTGTATCCCATATGTAACTACTGCTTCCTTTATATTTTTAAAGTCCCTTGTTGAAATTGGTTGTAATGTATATGTCGTATATGGCTCGGGGTGTGTGTCATCTGCTGGCTTCTCATGGATGATAACAGGATAAGCCATTGTATGAGAGCCATTTGGAGATGTTACAACCTGTATGGTCTTGCCCTTCTGCTTATTAGGTCCCTTGTCATGTTTATTGAGAGTTTCCTCCAGGGCTTGTAAACGAGCTCCTAGGGTCTGTTCCAGGGAGTAAACCTCCTCTCTTGTAAGGGATTCCAGATTTTTCATGGAATCATGGAAGTTTTTATGTTCTTCTGAAACACATGATTCCATGGACCTTATCTTATCAAGTAATGATAATTTTTCTTCCTTATATAGTGTCTGAGTAGCTACAACTTCACTCTGGAGAGTTAGTGTTCTATCCATTAAATACTCATATTTATTATCAATAAAAGCAATTTTGGGTACAAGCTTGTTTTGTAAATTCTGGTTAGCAGATTCCAGAGAGAGAATCTTTATATGTAAGTCCTCATTGCTATCTTTTAAAACTTGTAAATCTTGGTTAGCAGATTCCAGAGAGAGAATCTTTTTATGTAAGTCCTGGTCAGCAGATTCCATAGACAGAATCTTTTTCTGTAAGCCTTCATTGCTAATTTTTAAAGCCTGTATCAGTCCCAATAATGACTCATCTTTGTTCTTACTATTAAACCAGTGTTTGAACACTGTGTGAATTATTACAATGAATGTCAAAATGGTACAGGCCAGATATGTCTTAGGGAGGTCGTATATTTCCAGGAAAATGTCATTCATCATACAGGCAAAAAGGTTTTTAAATTCTTGTGAGGTAATGTTGTCAGCCATATTACAAGAATTACTCAAGATTTGTTAGTCAGTTTTAAGGTGTAAAATTATCAAGTACTTTTACTTGAAAGAAGCTTACCTTTCCGTGGTTTTGGGGGGTGCAGTAGCACTTTTCAGCCAGCAGGAGGCGTTGGTATAGCTCCAAAGCAAGGCCTGCTAGCGACCTTGGCTGGCGGCAGCTGAAGGCAGGAGCCAAGGTGGTGGGGAGCCGGCACTCAGGGAGGAGTGGGTACGCCTCACTCACAGCGGTTTTCGCTGGTCTGGGGGCTAAGCCAGGAAACTGAGACCGGACTTGCTGTTCCCTTTTTCGGGAATGGGACTGTGTAGGCGTCCCCTGGTTAAATGGAACTTTGCAGGCGGGTTTAGGTGCCCGCCAGCCGCCAGCCAGGAGGAGGCTGAGGGAGGGAGCCGCCTGGGCCTTTGGAATTTGCCCCACGTGAGCGCCAGATATTGGTGAAATTATTAAGGCCACTCCACGTAGTTAAAAGGGAGGTTTATTTTGTGGGGTAACTTACAAATGAAGGGGTAGGTTGCAGGGTCTGGCAAAGGTATAGGGTAGTCTGGCGGTGTTCTCTGGAGAACTCTGCTCGGTCCACCTCTAGCGTCCCACGTCCCGGAACCAAGAGAGCCACCTCCTCCTGCTCCTCGGTCTCCGCTCCTTCCTCTGCCCCGCCTTGTGGGCGTGATCATTACTGAAGCCTCAATGGGGGTTGGAACTTCCAGGCCAATGCTGGGATGGCTACCCACTACAACCACCACCATCACCATCATCACCAGCATCATCACCAGCATCACCAGCATCACCATCACCAGCATCACCACCAGCATCACCACCACCACCATCACCAGCATCACCAGCATCACCACCAGCATCACCAGCATCACCATCACCAGCATCACCACCACCATCACCACCACCACCATCACCACCATCATCAGCATCACCACCATCATCACCACCACCACCATCACCACCACCATCACCACCATCATCACCACCATCACCATCACCACCACCATCACCACCATCACCACCACCACCATCACCACCACCACCACCATCATCACCAGCATCACCATCACCACCACCACCATCACCACCACCACCACCACCATCACCATCATCACTACCATCACCATTACCATCACCACCACCAACACCACTACTTCTACCACTACCACCACTACTCACACCACCATTATTCTTGGCAGCTAACAGGTATTATGGGCTCACAAAATGTGATTCTAATATAAATGGTACTTTATTGGGTCTTCAAACAACCTTCTGAAATAGGTAGTTCCTATGTCTACTTTATAGCAGAGGATCTGGAATTCGAAGAAGTAACTTTTAGCTGGTATGTGGTAGCGATGGGGTTCAGATGGACTGGCCAGGCACTTTGTCACACAGACCTGAGTTCATTTTTGGTAATGTCACCTACTAGCTCTGTCCAGTCTTCCAAGGTCTCTGAGCTTGTATTTCCTGATATATCAAAGAGAGATATAAGTATCTTTGGAAGGAAACGATAGTGGGTGTGCTCTTGCATTCCTCAGATATATGTAGGAGTCAATGAGGACTGGAAGGGATGAGGGTGAGGCTTGCTCCAGGTAGGATTTGTTTGGCAACTGCCTGCAATTTTAGTCAATGCAGATCTTCGGTGTTGGACTCCTTCCAGAGCCTCCAAGGCCTGGGCTGTAACTTCTGTATGTCATTGCACCACTCTAAGAACTGAATCCATTTCTCTCCGTCTTCCAAAAGTTGAAGGGTAAAACCAGGACATTGCTATTGTGCTGAGATTTGGCACAGGCTCTGGCACCGGGTGTGCATTCCAGGGGCTGAAATGGGGATCTGCTGAAATTATCAGTGTCCTCTCGCTGCCAGTGCCTGCTTCCTGTTGGTGCTGACCCTACATGAGTGCCCTGTATCTCAGGAGAGATAGAAAGCAGTGTTCTTAATAGTCTGTAGTTCAACAATGCAGGAAATGATTGTAGCAAGATGTTCAAACAAGCATAACAGAAAAAAGTAGCATTTACAAATGCTCCTAGGAGGAAATGGCAGCTAGAAATTCTTGTGTCAGTAGTAATGACTAACGCTACTAGGCGCTTCTCAAACTAAAGTCCTGTGTGTTGCAGAACTGTCCACATGGTGCTTTTCTTCTGGGTAACGTTCTATAGTTATAGATTATTTTCCCTTTATATTGCTTTATCTAAGAATTTCGAAAGCCACAAAGGATCTATTTGGCATTGGTTCTCAAGCTTCCTAATGCGCTAAGTCTTGAGCACAGTTTCCCATACTGTAATGACTCCAACCATAAAGTTACTTTCACTATTTCATAATTGTGACTTTGCTACTGTTATGACTCATAATGTGAATATCCATGTTTTCTGATGGTCTGAGACGACTACTATGAAAAGGTTGTTTGTTCCCCAAAGGGGTCAGAATCCACAGGTTGAGAACCACTGGTCCATAGAGAAGAAAAAGTTTTTGTCCTTGGTTGTGACAAGTTTATTTATTCTTTTTTTCCTTTAACTTTTATTTATTATTTTGTATGTGCAAGCATTTGCCTCTGTGTATGTATGTGCACCACATGCATGCCTGGTGTCCACAGGAATCAGAAGAAGGTGTCAGACCCCCTGGCACTGGTGTTACAGATAGTTGTGAGTCATCCTGCGGGTGCTGGGAACCAAACGCAGGTCCTCTGCAAGAGTGGCCAGTGCCCCTAACATAGCCAAAATAGGCTTTGCTGGAATCAAAAAACACTCACTTTTTCTTCCTCTCACTCAATTTGTTTTCAAATTTGGGGGGAATGCAAGAGGCACAAACAGAAATAAAAGTTAAAATATTGAAATGTAATTTGTTTGAAAATGTGGAAATTTTTTATTAAAATTCAGCTAAAATTTTTAACTTTTAAAATGAAGACAAGGGTCAAGTTGGTGCCAGTTGAAGACATATTTGGGCTGTTTGTAATTTTGGGAAAACTGGAATGTTATCCATTATTTTTCATTGTTTATTTATGTATTTAAGAGTTTGTTTGTTTTTTTAAATGGTGGTTGGAGAGATAGCTCAGTGGTTTAGAGCACTGGCTATTCTTCCAGAGGACCAGCCTTTGCGTCCCAGCTCCCACACAACTGCTCACAACCATCGGGACCTCTAGTTCCAGGTGATCTAATCATATTTTTTTAATGAATGCATTTTATTTATTTAAATTTTTTACATTTATTTATTATTTTGTGAGTGGGCATATGTGTATCTATGTGTGTGTGCATTTGTGTCACAGTGTACATGTGAAGCTTAGAGAACAGCTTATTGGGGTCTGTTGTCTTCCTTTATCATGTGGGTCCAGGGGATTAATTTAGGTTGTTGGACTTGGTGGCAAGTGCCTTTATCCACTGAGCCAGCCACCTCACCCACACAGTGGTACATTGCTTCCCTGAGCAAGCAAGTGAACACCTCAGGATAGCTTCAGGAAGTCCCTGAAACTGACCAGCTTCACTAGGCCCCTCCCTGATGGAGTAAACAATAGAAGCTGAGAGTCTATCTCAGACAAATTGAGATGCAGTAGAAGACTCCCTGGAAGAAGCAGAAATCAGCCCAGCTGCCTGGAAGAGGTTTAGACCAACTGAGGTACCTAGAAAGGACACTCTCCAACCTGTTGAGCTGCCTGAAGGCTGTGCAGTGTGCTCCAGGTTCCCAGTTCTGTGAACTGTTACCGATGGAAGGGTGGGCTTTGGTGATACAGCCATCTTTGAGTCATTTCTACTACTGCAAGTAACCCCTCACCCATATCCTATAACCTCAGTAAAGCTCATTGATTCACCAAATTGGACTTTGGTGGTATCTATACTTAAGACTGTGTGGGCTCCCTATCTGGGGGAATAGATGTGTGTATTATGTCTCCCTAGGGATTTTTTTTTTCTTTTTTTTTTTGCCACACATGGTATCTTAAAACACATGGTTTCAATGGGCTTGTCTTTCATGTGCATCTTTATGCAATATGCATTTGTCCAAGAATATTGGTGTCAAGCTGGCTGGTAAAATAATGGCTTTTCAATTCACTTGAAACAAAGGATCTACCCACCCTCTAGGGCTTGCTGCTTCCCAACCAAGCCAGAAGGCACTTCATTCTTGAATCATTAAACACCAAGAGAGTGTGTTAGTGTTATGTTACAGAACTTTTCCTGGGGACGTACAACACAAACATCCACTTATCCAAGGTAGAGAACCTACAACAGAGCAAAGAATGGTTACCACCAGAGTCTGACTTGGTGAGCCAGTGAGCCAGCATTCTCTGATAAGTAGCTCAGGGCAGAATCCTGGCTTTCTTGAGCCTCAATTCTCTAGTCTATAAAATGAGCCTCCATGTTGGGAATGTAGTTCAGTGGAAGAAAATTTGCCCAACATCTGCAGGATCACAACAAACAAGTGAACAAATGGAAAAGGAAGGGAAACAGGAACTTAATTTCTGTTGGCAAATGCTCCTGTCTTCTTCTCAGGGTCAGGACAAGGATGAAAAAATATTAATGTGACTGGCACAGTGCCTACTGTGTAGGATAGACCCAAAAGGTATTTGCTGGCTGCATTTTCCTTCCAATAACTGTCCTGTCTTCTGTTAGTGTTGTTCTTTAGTGCTGCAAGCAGCAGAAATGTGAAGCAGGAATCCAGCTAACTAAAGGCAGGCCTCCAGGAGTCCTGGTGATGCTGGCTTTTGCATGTACTAGCTGTGTCCTACAGTGAATTTCTGGCACAGCTTTCCTGCTTGCTTTTCCCCAGGAACTTCTAACAGTGTGGTTGAATTGTTCACTGGGCACAAATTCCCTATACCACTGGAATAATTGAATCCATCCAACTGTGCTAACACAGTCACAGTCAAGACCCCTAATTTCAGGCTTTTCTGTAATTATTGTCAGCAACATCTGGTCAGGACCATCTCTGGACAGAAGTATCTTATCTGAGATACTGCTTTTCTAAGGCAGACTGTAGATAGATAAGCATCCAGGTTATCTTTAGAGAAGGCCTGGTGGATGTGCTAACTAAGTTTAACCCTTCTTCTTAGAAGTGCTGTCTCTAGTTCTAGATCTCTCTCTAACAATTAGCTCAGAACTAAAGGACTTTTACTTACCAGGTACATCAAGCTGTGACACAGGTTGCCTAGCTACCGAGTGCACTTCTCCTGTTCTGCCAGAAAATGGCACAGCAGAGATGGATTTCAGCGCCAGAGGAAAAAAGGGTAGTTTTATTTTCACTCAGTGACTTATAGATGCCTAACATTTTACCTAACCACTTCTAAGAAGGTAGTTTGAACACATATATCCCCTGTGTCTGATCTCTTAACTGAATTTAGCCCTTAGTTGATTAATTTCCCCATTAGTCACTTCCCTTTTGGGTTGCTAATGAGAGCTGACAATTACTGCTCTGTATGGATTTTATCACCCCTCCTTTTGACCGTGGAAGAATTCAAGCCGTGTGACCTTGCTTTGGCCAGAGCTTATAACTGTAAACCTCAGAGATTTGAAAGGGAACTAGATTGGGGAGCTAGGAGGAGAATTAGATAGGGAAGAATTAAGTTAGGAAGAACTAGATGGGAAAGAACTTATGATGGAAAGAATGAGGATGGGGCTGAACTAAGAAGGGAAATTAAGATAGAAATATCAGTCAAGAAAGGAGCTAGGCATGAGAGCAGAATAGAAGCTGTGTAGAGAGAACTGACTCAGAAGAATAAAGTGAATGGGCTAAAGAGTTTTGTGTACCAAGATTCATTAGAGAATCCCTCAGATTAATTAATTCACCACTGGTAGCGTCTCTTCTGGAATTCTGGGAAAAGACTATAGAGGGGCTGGACCCCAATAGTCTTTGTTACTTTAGCAAGGTATGTCCCCTAGCCCCTTAGCTTCCTATCTGTGGTATTTGCCCACAACGTGAGTATTAAAGTCCCTGTGAACCATTGGGTCCTCTCTGAAGTCCAGATGGTCAAATGGGCAGCTGAAGACTGGAGGTCTATCTATATGTTGGCAGCTGGGGCTTTCTGCAGAGAGGCGTGGCTAGTCCAAGCCTAGTGCATGGCTAGTGTGTGGCTGGACCGCCTTCCAGAAGCCCTGGCAGACTGAAGCTTGCTCCCACCAGTTTCCCATTCAGGCAGACCAGACTGGTGCAGATGGCCCCAGAGTGGGTCATCTGGCCATTGACACTCACAGCTCTGGTGCCACAGGGGGCAGAGATCTGTTGCGTTTCGAGATTAGCATTGCTGCCTCTTACCTCCTTATCCGAGTTTCCTAGGAAGGGTAAAATGACTCGAAAACAATTACTTAAGCTAATTTAAAAACAATGAAACCCACAAATGCGGAGTCATGGCCTGTCATCCGGCACCTGTTGTCACACAGGCTGCTCTGGAGGAAAGCAATTAGGATTACTTTGCTTAGCACAACCCTGAAATGTCCTCGGTGGGACAGAAGCCAGGGAGTGGGCAGTGGGTTTGCTTCTAGGGTGTGTCGCCTCCTTCCGAGCAGAAGTGATGAAGGAATTTTCAGAGTAGGGAGGGATGGTTCCACCCGGGAAGCCCCCGTTGGGTGATTTCCGGTCCAAATGGCTCATTCATGAACTCTCTCCTCTTCTGTCTCCAGAGGGCACTGGCTACTGGCAGGTTCTTCCTCCTCTCTGGGGTTGTGGCTTTTAAATCGGGAGGAGGAGCTCAGGCCATGCAGAGGGGCCAGGAGCCTCATCTGTTCTGCTGCTCCGTGTCTCGGCATGATGGATAGCCTGGGCCTCTCAGAGTCGCGTGTTCAGCTGTGAGTCAGGACCTGCCAAGGGCTGGCTAGCTCTGGAGTGGCACATGCAGCTAACCAGCCCCAGCTCCTGTGCACTGCCCATGGCATCTGTCACCTGGGGATGAAGGGATAGATGCTAGGGAGCAGGGCGAGGCTCCCAGCCACCTTTCATGGCTCAATGTGGCTGGACCTTCTTCCCCTTGACCCCAGCTCTGCGGCTTTTAGGCAAATGTGATCCTTTCCACTGAAGGAAGTGGGTGGTTCTGGAGAGGGGCTTGCTCAGCTGATGGCTACCAAGGGCTGCAAATCAAATCTCTTCTTCCCACTCTTCAAATTCAAGCTCTGCAATCCACTCCCTCCCTCTTTTGAGACAGGGTCTCATGTAGCCCAGGCTGACTTCAAACTGTAGCCCGAAAGCTGAAGATGACCTTGAACTCCTGATCCTCCTACTCCCCTTCCTGAGTGCTGGGATTACAGATATGTGCCATCATGCCCAATTTTGTGGTGCCAGAGATTGGACCTAGGGCTTCCTGCTTGCTAGGCAAGTAGCATTTTACCATGTGAGAGCCACCCCAGCAGTCTGTGTGATTCTTTCCATCTTTTTGGATGAAAAACTATTGAGTTGCTATGGCATGCTTCTGCCCTATGGGCACCTGCTTGTTCTCCCAACGCACCACTGACCATGCAGTAACAGCCTTTGAGCAATGAAATGACACGTTTTCTGAAGACATTTCACTCCATTGTCAGGACAGCTTGTGAAAATGATAACAGACCTGGCCCTGAGTCCCCAAGACAAGCAAGCTGTCTCTCTCTGCTGACAGATTTGATCTCCTCTGCCATGAGTCTGCCCTGATGTCCCCTTCTGAGACTTCCATGAACATCCTCACATGCCGCCTGATTTTAGCCCTCAAGAGATAGCACAGGAGAGACTCGGGTCCACACACTTCCCCGGTGGCAGCGATGTGTTTCAGAGGCAGTGGCAGCTGAAGCAAGCATATTCTTTCTCTGTCACTCCTGCCTGCCTTCGGGCACTGGCCTAAGTGTTGCTGACTTTGGAATTATTTTTACAGTTGCTTTTAAGCCCCATGAACACAAATCTTGGAAGGTTGGGGGCCGGGAGAGGACAGCTGCAGCTGCCGGGCTCAGAGCAGGCTGACAGGCCATCACAGCTATTTGCTAACTTTTTACTGTGAAATAACTTTAGATCCCAGAAAACTTAAAACAAAAAAAACAAAAAAACAAGCTCTCCATAAAGTTCCC
This sequence comes from Onychomys torridus, assembly GCF_903995425.1. Taxonomy (NCBI): domain Eukaryota; kingdom Metazoa; phylum Chordata; class Mammalia; order Rodentia; family Cricetidae; genus Onychomys; species Onychomys torridus. The sequence continues at coordinate 172,847,655 of NC_050443.1, forward strand.
GTATACTTTCACCTCAGGGTCTCAATTATCCATGTCTTATATAACTGTGATGTAGTTATAAAAACCAAGAATGGAATATTGATACACACCAAGTAATAAAAATCACACCGAAAACATTTCAGCCTTTGTTTTCATTAAAAAAAAACAAAAACAAAAAACAAAAACAAAAAACAAAAACAAAAAACAAACTTTTCTACATTTAATTTGTGGTGTGTGTGTGTGTGTGTGTGTGTGTGGTGTGTTTGTGTGTGAGAGAGAGCGAGAGAGAAAGAGAGAGAGAGAGAGAGAGAAGGAGAGAGAGAGCAAAATTCAGTTCTCTCCTTCAGCCACATGGAGTCTGGGAATTGAACTCAGGTTGTCAGGCATGATGGCCTGTGCCCTGATCCACTGAGCTTTTACTTCAGAATGTAATTCAGGGTCCCATCTGGTATTGATTGTCATGTTGCTACATCTCCACGGTGTGAAAACCCTCAATCCTTTCTTCCCTTTGTGACGGTGATCCAAGAGATTAACTTGTTGTTTCACAGCCGAGGGATCAGCTAACCTTTCTATTAAGGGTCAGATAAGTGTTCTGGGCTTTGCAGGCCATGTGGCCTCTGCAGCGACTCACCTTCACTGTCATAGCAGAAAGCAGACTTAGTTAAGATGTGGCTGAATGGCAGGGCCATGTCCCAGTGTGACGTCGTTTATGCAGTGGGGCGGAGGCTCAGGTTCAGTCCTTAGCTGTGGCTTTTTTTGGGGGGGGGCGGGGGTTGAGACAGGGTTTCTCTGTAGCTTTGGAGCCTGTCCTGGCCTCCTTTGTAGCTCTGTAGCCCAGGCTGGCCTCGAACTCACAGAGATCCGCCTGCCTCTGCCTCCCGAGTGCTGGGATTACAGGTGTGCACCACCACCGCCTGGCAGCTGTGGCTTTCCAGCTTCTGTTGGCAGTTTCCCTGGTTTGAGTTTGTCTAGTGTGTGTTTGCTGATGAGAAAGGCATCCTTCCCAGGCATCTGTGCTCAGTATTCGATCACGGAAGTGTTAGTTGTGAAGTTAAGAGTTCTCTTTTATAATTGGGAGTATTTCCAGGGAGATGTATAGGACTGTGCAAATGTACTTTTTTCCCACTTGATAATATTAGTATTTGTTAGTGGGGCTGAGTCAGCTACCATCACTGTAACAATCGCTGGGACACTCATTCCTTCTACATTTGCTAACTGGGATTTTCTGCTAAGAAAGAACCATCTCCCTGTCTTGTTTGCCAATGTCATATCAGTGTGGTTTAGGCATCACCTTTGTATTTTGGGTTATGATGATCACAAAGTTTGAAGTTTTAGCCTCGTCTAATTTTTATTTTGAGAGATGGTCTTACTATAAGGGCCTGGCTGGCCTGGAACTCTCTCTGTAGACTAGGCTAGCCTCTCTATAAGGGCCTGGCTGGCCTGAAACCCTCTGTAGACCAGACTGCCTCTAGAGTGCTGGGATTAAAGACATGTGTCACCATGCCTGGCATCCTATCTAATTCTTAATCACCTTCTAGATTTCACATTGGCATTATCTAGTTTCAGCTTTGTGGGCATTTGGTGCCTCAGACCTAATAAGTCTGCATTTCATTAATTCAGATCATTAATGACAAGGACTTGGTTTGTAACTGAATGCTTGAGTACTTGTTCAGCAGATGTGAGGGGCTAGATTTCACCCCCAGCACAGAAAACAATGGCAAAGGCAGTGTTTTTCACCTCAAAGCCCTGGATGGATGTGTGATCTGCACCTGCTAGAGTATCATGAACGCTGAGGTGTTTGTCAGTGTCAGGATGGGTGGAGGGGCCTTGGGCTTCATTAATCTTGTCACAGAGAGTTTGAGGGGGTGTCTAAGATTCTGTCCGGTCTGAGTTGTGTCTTTCAGATGGTGAGTCAGCTGTCTTTCTCTTGTCTGTCTTGCTCAAGGAGACTCTTCTTTCAATCAGTCTCTCATTTCCAGGTTAAATGATTTGTCTCAGTCAGAAAGCCAGTTAAGGCTCCCAATTCATATTTCTGAAGCACACTGACTTGTTTTAGAAAACAAACTGAGTATGTCAAGTTAATTTTCTAAAAGAGGAGAAACTTCAAATTTTCCAAAAAGTTAAAATGGTTACTATAAGTAAGTCAGGCATGGTGGCACACACCTTTGATCCCAGCACTCAGGAGGCAGAGCCAGGTGGATCTCTGTGAGTTCAAGGCCAGCCTGGTCTACATATCAAGCTCCAGGACAGGGCTATGTAGAGACACTCTATCTCAAAATAAATAATAAACAAACAAACAAATAAATAAAAAGATTACTTTAGTGACTGCAAGAGCATTTCAGTGAATAGCCAGGGAGCACAGATCATCTGCTTTGCTGGATTTTTCTGTAATTTCTGAAAATGTTTTTACTTAAGTCAAGCAAGCCAGGCATGGTGGCGCAGAACTTTAATCCCAGCACTTGGGAAGCAGAAGCAGTTGGATCTCTGAGTTAGAGGCCAGCCCGGTTTACAAAATGAGATCCAGGTCATCCAGGGCTTCACAGAAAAACCTGTCCTTAAAAAAAAAAAAAATTAAAAAAAAAATTTCTGGTGAAGGAAGCAAGAAAACTTAAGGCACATTCTGTATCAGATGACAGGGTTATACTCTTCATTTTGAAAGATTTGGACTAATTACCTTTTGATGAGCGCGTGAGTAAGTTCATTTGTCTTTTAGAGAGGTCCATGGAAATAGTGTCCCACAATGTCATTTAAGAAGAAGATAGACAAGGATTGTGATTTATCATACACATTGTTAGAGATCTACAGAGACGGCAAACCCCAAACATGGAGTAACAAATAAAAAGAACTTGGAGAACTTCACTTGTTCTCACCCGAGATTTAGACTCTCATGAAAGGCTGCTTTTAATGTGGACCCTCTTCAGTCTCTAAACATGTGTGCTCTGGAACATTGTGCACACTTGGCAGGTTCTCACTAGGAGTGAGAAACCACATTTGGATACATAGAAAGCCCTTTCTAGGGCTGGAGAGATGGCTCAGAGGTTAAGAGCACTGACAACTCTTCCAGAGGTCCTGAGTTCAATTCCCAGCAACTACATGGTGACTCACAGCCATCCATAATGAGATCTGGTGCCCTCTTTGGCATGCAGACATACATGCAGGCAGCACACTGTATGAGCTAAATCCCCAACCCCGAAAAAGGCCTTTCTATAGAACTAACCCATCTTGTTCATTTGTAGAGTTGAATAAAAAGGCTGATTAATTCTTAAAAAGTTCTAACAGAAAATCAGGTCTGTTGTCAGGATCTTGTTTTACTGTGTGTTAGCGGCATAACCAAGTCATGTGCTTGCATCGGATGTAGATCTATTGTGGCTTGGGCTCCTGAAAACAATCCCCTCAAATAGAGTTGTTGGTATCATATGTGAAAGGGGGCCAGGGCTGGAGCTTGGCTAGGTGCACTAAGTTCTGGGTTCAGGCACAACATAAACTGAGCATGGGGATATGCAACTATATTCCAGTGCTTGGGAGGTCCAGACAGAGGCTGAGAAGTTTATAGTCATCTGTGGGCCATAGTGAGTTTGAGACCAGCCTGGGATATAGGAGCCTGTGTCTCACAACAACATCAACAACAACCACAACTACAAACACCAAACAAAACAAAAACCCTGAATGGTTATAGTGGATCTTCACATTTTCTTTCTTATCTTTTTTTCAGTCATTTTTTTGGAGTAGAGGTTATGATGGTAATCAAACCCAGGGTCTCTGCATACTAAGCAGACACTTTACCACTGAGCTAAATGCACAGGATCTTGGTCTCCTGAGAAGTGACTGTATTCCAAACAGCCTTCTGTCAGGGCAGCCCACTTGAAACGTTGACTCATTGGTAAACTGAGTGGCATTGCTCATTTCTGAAATAAGACAGCAGGATCAGCTGTTGGTTTGGGAGAGTTGTCCTTCGGGCCTTTGTTATCCTTTCTGATGGTTTTGACCACTGTGGACATGTAGTATGTTCATATGTGACCTTACAGGTTCATTGTCATCTTGTCCTTGGTGAGCCCGTTGAAATGAAGCTATTTGAAAGGTTGCCAGTTATATGTTCACTGTCAAGTGCTTGGCGTGTTTCCCTAAAGCGCTAGAGGCCACCAGGACAGGCTTGAAAGGCGTCCTGTGCCCTTCTGAGTGGTGGGTGATCTATTTTCGACTGGTGACAAATCTGTGTTTTGTCAAGTCAAGTCCCCAGGTTGTCTGTCCTTTTGCTGACAGCTGTGCTGTTGGGAGTGATCATGGGGTGGGTAGAAGATAGCGCTGGCATTTAAACACCTAGATAGGAAGGGCACAATGGAATGCATTTTTTTTCTGGCTATTTTGGTTAGTAAGTCCCTAGTAGTCCCTAACAAGATGGGGAAGAAGCTAGAAGAAACCTCTGAGAGGATCAAGATGGCCAGCTTCAGACTTAGAAGGCTGTGAGGGAAGAACTTTCTACTCCTGAGGGCTTTAATGCTTGCAAAGGAAAATGTGAGCTAAAAGGTGGATTTGAGGTAGCCTTGGGTTATACGAGGTGGAATAGAGCTAGCATGATCAGCTTAGGGTCAAGGGCAATTTTTTTTTTTTTTGCATGTTGTATAAAACATAAATTAAATCTCATCCTTTAATCATGGCATTTCCATAATGCTTTACACATAGAGTCTTCATTTAAAAAACACAAGGTTTCAGTGGTGTGCAAGACTTCTGAGAGGCCATCGAAATCCCCACTGGCACCTAGTCAAATGCCACATAGGTCTAGTAACCAGACTTAAATGCTGCATGCAGACCCAGTGCCTTGCCTCCTTGATGTCCTCAGCCCAAATGATTTGTTTGTCTGCTGTGATGAGGACTGAACCCAGGGCCTTGTGCATGATAGGTGGGTACTTAGTACTGAGTTACCCTAATTGATTGATTGATTGACTGATTGATTGCTGTACTGGGACTGAATTTTTACTTGCTCATGTTAGGCATGCTATATTTATTGCCCAACTTATTTGATTGATTGACTGATTGGCTACACTGCTGGGAACTGAACCCAGAGCCTTTCTAAGTTAGGCAAGCAACCTACACTGAGCTTCATTCCCAGCCTCTTGCTTACCAGTTTAGCTGTGGGGTTTTAACTAGTGCTTGGATGCCATGAGCATTCTTTCCTCACCTGCAGAATGGAGCAGGTTTATTACCTGCCTCACAGGCTTGTTAGGAAGGCCCACTGTACAATGTATTTTGTAAAAATCTGTGATGGAAATTAGTGGACCTGACTTTTTCTTTTGGGCCACCAATCAGCTCCCAAATCATGACCCAGAGACTTATTCTTAGTTTTAAATGTTTGGCCTAGCTTAGGCTCATTTTGGCTAGTTCTTTTAACTTAAATAAACTTGTTTCTCTTTATCTGTGTTTTGCCTTGGGGCTTTTAACCTTTTCTTTCTGTATATCTTACTTCCTTGCTGCCTCTATGTCTGTCTGTCTGTCAGCTGCCTGGTTTCTGGCCCTGGGCATCCCCCTGTTCTCTCCTTTCTTTTTCCTCTTGTTCTCTCTCTCTCTCCCCAATCTTATTCTCTCCTATCCCTTGCCTGCCTAGCTATTGACCATTAGCTTTTTATTAGACCAGTTAGGTGTTTTAGGCAAGCAAGGTGGAATAGCAATCCAGCTTTTTGTAGTTAAACAAATGCAGCATAAATAAATGTAACATACCCTTACACAGTAAAAATAATATGCCACAGCATAAACACATGTAACTCACCTTTACATAGTTAAATATTCCACAACAAATTAGGGCTCTCATGTCCAGACCCCATTTTCCTCTGTTTATTTATTTATAGTAACTAGTGACACTTCCTCTCACTTTTTTTTTTGTTTAAGGTTTATGATTTACACACACACACACACACACACACACACACACACACACATATGAACACATTTTAGCACAGAATGTTCAGAGTTCATTCTCTGAAGTTCAGTTAAGAACCTCTGATATTTTTTAATTATTTTTTTAGTTAGCATACAAATAAATGAATTTCGTTATGATATTTTCATGCATCTATGTAATTTGTTCTTTCTTTTTATCACTAGCTCTCTAATAATGACATGGAGACTTTTTATTAATTATGAAAGCTTGGCCTTAGCTTAGGCTTGTTCCCAACTAGCTCTTAAAATTTAAATTAGCCTGTTTATATTAATCTACATTTTGCCATGTGGCTTGTTACTTCTTCTCGGTACACTATGTCTGACTTCCTCTGCATCTGACTGGAGAATTCCCTGCCCCTCAGATTCTTTCCCAGAGTTCCTATCACTGCCCAGAAGTCCAGCCTTTCCTCTCCTGCCTAGATATTGGCCATTCAGCTCTTTATTAGATGAATCAGAAGGTGCCTTAGGCAGGTGAGGAAGGACAGAGACACATCTTCACACAGTGTACAAAAGATTATCCCAGTACATGTGCATCATTACAGTTTGTTATTGTTATCATTATTATTTGCCCTCCTCTGTACCCCCTTCCCACTCTTGATGGCTTCTTCTACCACCAAACCACCCCCCTTCATGTCTCATGTATCCCTCACCCTTTCCTGTTTCCTCTTCCTCTTCCTCTTCCTCTTCCTAAGACCTCTGTCTCTTCTCACAGGTCTGCTTTTCTGAGTCGGGTTATTTCACTAAATAGGACGCTTTCCTGAAAACCTTTCGTTTCTACACACTTTTCTTTATGGAAATTACAACCTTATCTGATAGAATTAGGTTTTTGCCCTTGGAATTTCTGGCTTGTACCCATCTTCCTGACCCCTTGACTGTACACTGTAACACAAATTGCTAAATGGTCTTATTAGTAAAAAACCCAGAGCCATATATTAGGGTGAAAACTGAGAGATCAGAGGAATAGAACAAGCCAAACCACAAGTTTTTACCACTAGGGAATCCTCAGCCCAAGAGAGCTACCTCCTGTATACTCACGCCTATATACCTTTCTGTGCCCTGACGTCTTACATCCTCTCTCCACCCAGCTCTATCACTTCCTGTCTGTCTGTACAGACCTCTATGATTAACTAATGCTGGGATTAAAGGCATGTGCCACCATGCCCCGCTCTGTTCCCTAGTGTGACCTTGAACTCACAGAGATCCAGATGAATCTCTGCCTCCCAAATGTTAGGATCAAAGGCGTGTGCTACCACTGCCTGACCTCTATGTCTAATATAGTGGCTGGCTTTTCCCTCTGATCCTCAAATAAGCTTAATTGGGGTGCACAAATAAAATATCACCACAGTATACTTCCTCACACCCAGACTGAGTACTTCCTCACACCCCAACTGTACACTTCCTCACAATCCAACTGTATACTTCCTCACACCCCAACTGTATACTTCCTCACATCCTGACTGTATACTTCCTCACACCCCAACTGTATACTTCCTCACATCCTGACTGTATACTTCCTCACATCCTGACTGTATACTTCCTCACACCCCAACTGTATACTTCCTCACACCCCAACTGTATACTTCCTCACATCCTGACTGTATACTTCCTCACATCCTGACTGTATACTTCCTCACACCCAGACTGTGTGCATCCTCACATCTGGACTGTTGCTATTGTTTGATCTTTCCTGATCATTTATTCTTAAAATCAAATTATGTTCTTTAATAAAAATAAGCACATGTGTTTCTAGTATCAAGTTGTCTAAAGCAAAGAGAAAAGTTGGTACCAACTGAGAAGGCAATAGATACTAAAAATGTGCAAATCAAGGGAGCCCAAACCTTGTCTCCCTTTCCATATTTAAAATGTCAGTGTTCCCTAGAGGGTTGATTTTATTTTCTTTTTAAAGCAATGAGCCCATTCGATGTGCCTCCAATCATCCGTGAGGTATTTATAGCAGATTGATTAAGTCGGGTCATGTGGCAGAACACTGTAATCATATTTATGGTCAATGGTGGTTTACACATTATTAGAGAGAAGCACAGTTACACCAATTTAAATGGTGATATCTGATCCAGACATCAGTTCAGTAATTTCATGGGAAAAATAAGTCTAAATGGGCAAAAAATGTTTTGTATTAGTGCTAGTGTGATGGTATTACAGGATTTGCCAGTGACTAGGAACACATTGTGGATAAGTGTTTGAAACAGAAATTTCATGTTTTTGAGTAACAGACCCAAGGTTCTCTTCTCCGGCGTCGCACCGAGAGCGTGGACAGGTCATTCCATCACTGGGCTCTGTGAAATGCAAGGGACCTTATGGTGTACTTTACAGGAGAGATGTCTTCCCTGTTAATATGTGTGCCTTTAATGACAGGATTGCTACTGTAAAGGTGTGGAATCAACATTGAGCACACTCAGAGAAGGTGCAGAAATGGACACTCACTCCTCTGACCAGCCTTTGGGTTATAAACAACAACACAACTCACAGAATACAAATCTTTCATATTCTTCTACTTCTTCTTTTTTTGGTTTTTCGAGACAGGGTCTCTGTGTAGTTTTGGTGCCTGTCCTGGATCTCACTCTACAGACCAGGCTGGCCTTGAACTCATAGAGATCTGCCTGGCTCTGCCTCTGGAGTGCTGGGGTTAAAGGCGTGCGCCACCACCGCCTGGCTAAAAACATTTTTTTTTTTTTTTTTTTTCTGAGCTGAGGATCAAACCCCAGGCCTTGTGCTTGCTAGGCAAGCACTCTACCACTGAGCTAAATCCCCAACTCATATTATACATGCAAAAGAAAAAAAAAAAAGACTTCATAACTTGGAAGCAGAGAGTGGAGTAGAGGCCTCTGAAGGTGGGGTGGGGATTGAGAGAAGAGAAACGTAGGAGTCTGGGAAATTGGAACCAAATGCAGCTTGGTGGGGGACTGGCTCTACAGCTTGGCTGAGGGTTACAGTCTGGGGTAGGTTAGTGTACACCAGAGTAATTAGAGTTCTGTTGCCTAGAACTGAGTGTTTGAGGGATTAAAATATGAACGACCCTGGTTTGATTATTGCATGTCACATGTATGGATTAAACTGTGACTCTATACCCATAATTAGGCACAAATGAATGACATGTTAATTAAAAAATTCAAAAAGAAAAAAAAATTAACTTCCCGGAAGTCCCTTTGTGTTCCCTCTGTGTCCCGAGCACTAGACTTAAAAGTTGTAAGAGAGGGGACATTTTTTTGAGGTGATAATTTTTGGAAAATTAACAGGTTAAAAATCAGAAGTCTCTTTCATTTGGGATCCTTTTAATCCAGGCTAGAATCTCCCTTATCTGCAATATTCAAATCCAGAGCACACTGAGTGGGGAATCTTTATGTTCATTTTTGAGGGAGATAATTTGGCAATAAAATTGAGTTGAAAGAAGAGGTTGTTTGTAGACTGGCTTCATGGGGTTGATTTTTCACAAATTTTCCTGAAGAAATGGTTATATTGCTGCTGCCCTGGACTGCCTGGGGTTATGTTTGTATTTTGAAATAAGAAAAATTCTGGCTTTCAAAATTTCCATTGAGAAGTCAGCTGCAATTCTGGTGGGTTTTCTTATATATGCCTTGTGTTTTTATTACTCTTGCGACTTTTATACACTTTCTTTGTTGTGTATACCTAGTGTTTTAACTATGATACATTGTGGGGATGGGCTCTTTTTCTTTTATTGTTGCATTTATAAGCATAAATATATAAATCTAACCTGCTGAGTCCATTTAGTGTGGCTTGTGTGTGTGTGTGGCCACTTTTGTTAGGATAGAATCTACACAACTGTGCCTAGTTCAGGGACACTGAGTGTCCTCTGTTCTGTTCTCACTGTTCTCTTGGTCACCTAACGGAAACTCTCCATTCCTTAGACGGTGGCTTTCCACTCCTCTCTTCCCCACCCCTGCTAGTCTCTATTCTATGGTCTCTATGAAGTTTAGATGTCTCATGTAAGTAAAAATTGTGTAACATTTGCCCTTTTATTTATTTATTTATTTATTTATTTATTTATTTATTTATTTATTTATTCTTAAAGATTTATTTATTTATTATGTATACATAAGAGGGCGCCAGATCTCATTACAGATGGTTGTGAGCCACCATGTGGGTGCTGGGAATTGAACTCAGGACCTCTGGAAGAGCAATCAGTGCTCTTAACCTCTGAGCCATCTCTCCAGCCCTGTCCTTTTATTTATGTGGTTTGTATAACTGAATATATGTTTTTACGATTTATTTGTGTCATAGCATGTATAAGAATTGTGTGCGTGTGTGTGTGTGTGTGTGTGTGTGTGTGTGTGTGTGCGCGTGCGCGCGCGCGAGACAGAATCTATGGTAATTTGTTATAGCTGACCAAACTGATTGAGAAAATATGAGGGGCTGGATAGATGGCTCAGAGGTTAAGAGCACTGACTGCTCTTCCAAAGGTCCTGAGTTCAATTCCCAGCAACCACATGGTGGCTCACAACCATCTGTAATGAGATCTGGCGCCTTCTTCTGGCCTCCAGGGATATGTTCAGACAGAACACTGTATACATAATAAATAAATCTTAAAAAAAAGAAAATATGATAATTTTATGGTTGGCTTTTAAAGAAAATGCCAAACTTTCTACAGTGGCTGTACTATTTTTGCATTTCTTTGTATAATTTTTGGAGTTGTATTAGCAATTCTATTTTTTCCACATTCTTGTTTTTGTTTTATTTTTGCTTTTTGAGAAAGGGTCTGTCTATGTAGCTCTGGCTGTCTTGGAACTTGCTATGTGGACTGGGCTGGCCTCAAACTCAGAGATCTGCCTGCCTCTACCTCCCAATTTTCATATTCTTAAAAAATACTTCTTAAAATTTTGTTTTGCTTTTTTGAGACAGGGTCTCCAAGCTAGCTTGGACTAGTGATGACCTTCACCCTCCTGAATGCTTGAATTACCCTGGAAGTGCTTACTTTGTTATGAACCATCCCCCACAGGCTCACATTTGACAATTTAGTTCTCATCTACTGGTGCTATCTGGGGAAGTTATGGAACCTTTGGGAGGTGGGGCCCAACCAGAACTGGATTGTTGAAGGCAAGCCTGAGGTTTTAGCCAGGATCCCTACCACTTCCTGCTGAGTCTGCGCTCCTGTTCTACTGAGACGCAAGGAGTCCTAGCTGCGGACTCTGTGGCCAGAGTCCGCTTGCCACGTGCCTTCCTGACCACGATGGACTGTGTCCCTTTAAACCACGAGTCCACGTAAGCGGTGCCTCCTTGAAGCTTCTTGTCAGGAGTTCCGTCACAGCAGGGAGGAAAGGGACTGTAAGAAAAGCAGCGGCCATCATCGTGGGTGTGGAACGAGGACGCGGTAGCTTTGGTTTGCGTTTCTCTTACAGTTTACAGCAGTGAGCGCCTTTTAATGTGTCTCATTGCCTCTTGTATAGCTTTGGAGAGACATCTATCATGACCTTTGCCTACCTTTGAATTTGACTTTTTTAGATTGCCGAGTTGTAGGATTTCTTTGTTTACTCCGGATATTAATCCATTATGCAATCCATGCGATTGTGTATCTTTTCTCCCAGGCGTGGACTGCCTTTTCACCCCCATGACGAGGTTCTTCCCTGCAGCCGAGTTTTTATTTTGATGGCGTTCTGTTTACCCATGTCTTTCGCTGCCCAAGTTCCTTCTCAAAGGTTCACTGGTTTACAGGCCTTTGATATGCATTTTTATTTATGTTTATGTGTCTGTGCGCGAATGCCATGTGTGTGAGGGTACCCAGGATGCCAGAAGAGGGGGTGGGATGCTCTGGAGCTGGAGTTACAGGCAGTTATAAGCTGCCACATGTGGGTACCGAGAACTGAACTCAGGGTCTTTGGAAGAGCAGAGAGTGCTCTCCAGGCACATTTTGTGTATGTTGCTTTTGTTTTTGTGTGTTGTATAAAGTAGCAGTTCAAATCATTCATTTGTATATGGGAATCTAGATTTTCCTTTGTTCTGTGTTTGAGTGTTGTGCTGACAAATATATAAACACACCATGTGTGTGCCTGGTGTCAGTGAAGGCCGAGGGTGTTGGATGCCCTGAAACTGGGTGCTGGGAATGGAACCTGGGGCCTTCTGGAAGAGCAGCCAGTACTCTTCGCTGCTAAGCCATCTCTCCAGCCCTATAAAATTTCCAATATTATTCACTGACAAAACTCTCCTTTTCCCATTGAATGGTCTTGATATGCTTGTTGAAAATTAATTCACCCTGTGTGCATGCATTTCCTTTTCTGGGCTGTCCTGTTCTCTTTGGTGTGTCTATCTTATGCCAGCGTGACACCTCTCATTACTACAGTGTTATGGTTCTCTTTGAAATCAGGCACTCTGGGTTTTCCAACCTTGTCTTTATTTTTGGACATTATTTTTTCTACTTATCTTTTGAGAGTCTATGTGAATGTTGGATTTTTTTTATTTTTGAAGGAATTCCATTTTGATAAGATTACATTGACTGCAGGTTATTTAACAGTATTAAGTCTTCTGATTCATGAGTGGGGCATCTTTTCACTTGATCTTTTATTCTTTCAGCGGTTTGTAGTTTTCAGTGTACAAGTTTTTCAACTACGAGGTTGTTTATTTCTGTGTATTCTGTTCTTTTTCTACTACCATAAATGGAAATACTTGTTTAATATCCTCTATGGATTATTCATCACTAGAGAACACAATTGCATCTGATTTTATGATTTTTATCTTACAACTTGACTATTTGCTTATTGGCTATAAAATTTAGAGAGGGAGGAAAGGAAGGGAAGGAGAGAGAGAGAGAGAGAAAGAGAGAGAGAGAGAGAAATTTATTTAAGTCTTCTTAATTTTTTACTTCTTCTTTTCTAATTTGAATGCTTTTTCTGTTTGTTTTTTCTCAATACTTTGGTTAGAATCTCTAGCAATATGGTCAATAGATGGCATCCTTGTCTTGTTCCTGATATTAGGTGAAAAATCTTTTACTTTGTTATTTTAAATCTTTCAGTCTTAACATTGGGTATAATGTAAGCCTTGGGTTTCTATGTTAAGACTTTTATTATACTGAGGTTTCCTTCTATTGAGTTTTAATTTTTATCATGAACAGGGGTTGGATTGTTGTCACATACTTCTTATACTTCAAGCAAATAGCATCTCTTCCCTTTATTTTGTTAACTTGGTGTGGTTATATTTATTGTTTTTTTTTTTTTTTTTTTCAATGTTGAACCATCCTTGCATTCTGGGAATAAATCTCACATGGTCACATTATTGTTTTCTCATTGATGTGACAACGTACCTGACAAGAACCACAAAAACAAGGAGGGCTTGTTGTGATGTAGTTGAAGGGATGCAGTCATCACAGTGGGAGGGTCTATTGTGACATAGTTGAAGGGATGCAGTCCATCACAATGGGAGGGTCTATTGTGATGTAGTTGAAGTGATGCAGTCCATCACAGTGGGAGGGTCTATTGTGACATAGTTGAAGGGATGCAGTCCATCACAGTGAGGAGGATATAAGGACAGAAGCCAGAGGTCATCTGGTCACATCCTATCCATAGTCAGAAAGCCTGGTGCTGCCCATATTCAGGGTCTAGAAAGCATTCCACAGACATGTGCAGGTCCTGCCAAGCTGACAATCAGTATAAATCACGTCAGTCATAGTGTATACTTTTAAATACATTGTCCAATTCTGTCTACAGCATTTTATTATGATTTTTGCATTGTACTCAAAGAACATTTGCTATATAGTTTTCTTTCCTCCTACTGTCTGTTCTGACCTTAATATTAGGATTGCTGTCCTCAAAGAACAAGAGGGCTTTTTCATCTTTCCCTTGTTTGTAGAACCTCAAGAAGGCTTCATGTTCTGCAAATGCTCGGTAGAATTCATCATCAGAGCCAACTGGCTAAATGATTCCTTTTGCTGGAAGGAATTGGATTACTGCTTCAATTGCTTTTTTTGTCATAGATCTTTTCCTAGTTTATACTTCTTCATGGGTCAGGTTCAGCAGATTATATATTTCCAGGCATTTTGCTTATTTCAAGCATGAACATGAACGTGACCATTGCTATTGTTTATTTGTTGAGTGCTGGTGATGGCATTTAAGGTCTTGAACATGCTTGGCAAGTGTTCTCCACTGAGCTATATTCTTAGCCCCAAACATGACCATTTTAAAACTGCACAATTGGTAGATTAGCTACGATCCTTTGTTTTACTGAATTACTATCCTTGTCTAAGAATAATCTCATTTTAATTGACATGTTATTTCTTTTAAAGTAAAATATCAAGGAATATGAAAAATTTTCTTATATAGATTATCATTAATATCTGCTTTTGCCATATAGTTAATAATGTACTTTGCCCATTAAAATGGGAGAGTACATATACATGTATTAAACTATATATGAACTATTTTACCATGCCAATGGCGTGGTTTCTACTGTAGGATCTCTGTGAAGTAGTTGGTAAACTATCGTTATTGATTGAAAGCTAGCCTCACTTTTGGTAGACTCACTTGGTTTTCCTGTGGTCTTTAGCCTACTTAAATCTGTGCAACAGATGAACCAGTGATATATTTGGCTCAAGTTTATATTTCTCAAGTTTCTTTTCAGTAACTGGGTCAGAGAGTTTGGAGAGGCAGAAGCACCTATGTGGGAGGGGAGTTTTGTGCCTTCTTCCCATGCTGGTCCTCAAGGCAGGCGTTTTATGGTAGAGTCATCCATCCAACCAGTATTTATTGAGTATCCCTGCCATGTACCAAGCTCTTCAGTAATCAGGATCCTCTCCATCTAGAATAGACTCACACAAAGTAGGCAACCTCAGCAGGAACCTTAATCCTCCAAAGGATGTGGATCTGTTATCACATCGTGAGGTTAGAACATGTTCATCCTGTTCTCATTGATGAAGTGATCCATCCTCAGGCACCGTTGCTTCGCTCCAGTAGGATGGCCCTTGCACTGGGGCTTAAGGAGCCCTCTCTATGGGGTAGGGAGCTGTGGTGAAGCAGTAGGTCAATTTGTGCCTGGGACTTGGGAACTTTCTAGAATTGTATGTGAAAACTGACCACTGCCTCTAGAGAATTATATGAGACAAAGTGGGAATCCCTGTATTTCATCACAGCAGGAGGCTGGACTTAGGTAACTCAGGGAAGGAAGAGTGTAGAGGAAGAGGTAAGAGGTTTGAATTCTCAGTAGCTCCAATGCAGTGGTCAGCTGGTGAGAGATGGGGTTAAAAGTAATTTTCAACCACAGGCCTGTTGACATCCATGGGAAAACATGCCTTACTATTACGTCACACAAAGAGCTGAGGGGGTTTTAACTAGACAATTATAATGATTTTGAAGCACATTTTACCCATATTGGAAAGAAATAGGACCAAACTGAGCCATTGACCTCCTACAGTGAGTCAGATGCCTGTCAAGGAAGGTCAGCAGAGGACTGCATCTGTGATCCAGGCCTTGGACCTCAAGCCCCTGTGTCACATTCTTATGGAGAGGCCACAGATGATTTTTTTCAGGTGTTATTATTTCAAAGGTTTTAAAACTTATTCACACGTGATTGAATTTCATTAGGGAATCCTTAGCAAGAAAGATGACATGCTGGGTGTCAAAGTTCTCAAGTGTTCTGACCCCTGCTGAGTGGTGACCACAGTCTCCTGCAGTTTAATTTAAGGGCTTTATTGTTTTGCAGACTGGAAGCCCAAGGTTGGAAACTTAACATGAAATAAATAATAAAATCTTGACTTCCACAGGTGCAGAGGGCATAAATAATCCAAGTGCACACTGCCCGGGCATTCCATATCATGGGCCATTTAGATTTAATGCCCAGGCATTCACTCGTAACTGAATACGTCAGAATGTGCCTCCTGCCAGGGACAGCAAAGGCTGTTATTTCAGAGCAGCGTGCTAGCTTGTCTGCTGGAGGGCTGCCTCCACCCTCTGGCACTGCTAGAGACCCTTTGATTGGCTTGGTCTCTGAGACAGTTCATTGGCCCCCTACCCAGTCCAGAGGACAGCACCCATAATGGGGAGCTCTTGTGGTTGAATAAAGGGATACTCCGTTGAAGGCAGAACTTAGCAAATGGCTCATTCAACTGGAGACGTGGAGAAGTGGACAAGTCACTGATGGGCATGGATTTCAAAATCCTTATTCTCAGAGTCATGTGTTTGAACCTGAGACCATGTGAGTGAGTGGCTAAAAGTGGGTCTCATTTTCTGCTTCAACAGCACATCCTGTCGAGGGCATTCAGAAGTAGCAGTTCATTTTCTGGTGACCAAAGGTGAGACCACAACTGTTGGCTGCATCATTCATGGGTTTTGCACAGAGCACGATCTAATGAGTTTGTTAAGTGAGCCAATGGAAGAACGCCAGTGCACCATGATGCTCCATACTTCCAACACATGCTTATGTCTGTCCAGTGCCACTGACTGAAGGTCCTTGGAACAGCAGCAGATGTGGCATGTGGTAAATAGTTGGAATGCAAACTCTAAAGCCTTGCTCCCAGACCTACACACCCAATCTCTAAGGTGGGACAGGCATGTTTTAACAAGTCTTTTGGGGATTATGATGCCTGTTGAAGTTTGGGCACCATTGGTCTGGAGTATTTTTGTCCAGAAAAGTAACTTAGGAATCATGCATGCACACATACATATACCTACTGCTCATTATCAGTGGAAAGTCCTGCAGCTGGTCGCAGAAGAACCAATCACATGTATGTCTGTGCATCACATGCATGCTTAGTGTCCAGGGAGGTCAGAAGAGAGCATAGGTACCCGGAAATGGAGTAAGAAGAGATGACTGTGAGCTGCCCTGTGGGTGTTGTGAATAGAAGAGCAGGGCTCTTAACCACTGAGCCCTCTCTCCAGCCTCCTCTTGTCTACTTTTACAATGAGTCATGACTACAGTGCACAACTCTTAGGCTTGCATCATGAAGAATTCCTGGACTTGTCTTCACCCCTACAACCCCTGCAGCTCAAATGCAAGACTTTCCTGGCCCTGGGAAGGCTCTGCCGTGTCCACAGTCACCTGGCCCCCTCACCTCCATAACCATAAATTAATCTGGTTGGGGTCTTTTCAGGCTATAAACTTTTTGAACCCAAATTGAATCCTTAGAGCCAAAGCTTGCTAGGCAGGTTGACTAAGGCATTAGATTATGTGGTTTCCTTGAACTGCACAGTATATTTTTTAAAAAGCATATTGCCAACATTTAAAAATGGGGGAATTTCACATAGTGTTTAAATTGTCTGGCATGGGGATGGGGCTGATAGAATGTGTGTCTAGCATGTACTAGACCCTAGGTTTGATCCCCAGCACTGCAGAAACCATATGTGGTTGTGCACATCTGTAATCACAGCCTTTGGGAGGTAAAGGCAGGAAGATCAGGAGTTCAAGGTCACCTTTGACTACATAGTGAGTTTGATGCCAGCCTGGGCCACATGAGACACCTCTTCCCCTCTGATAAACCCACCTAATGATACTAGGCAAATACTCCTTGGCAGTAGCACTGGGCCTAATTAGCTAGACAAGACTGCCCCTTAAAGGTAGGTGCCCCTTTTATTGTTCTCTCCCCCTATTTGCCATGGCTTACTTGCAGCCAGAGATACTTCTGCCACCTGGCCTGGTCCACGTGGACCCTCGAGTTTGCAATCCTGCTTTTGAAAACTGTTCCTATTATTGATTTGGGGTTCCCAGCATGGGTGAAGGTATTGGGTAATTTTTCTTCATTCATTCATCATCATTCACTGAGTGTTGACTACAGTGCAGACATGTGAAGGTGTGACATGGAGGTGTTCACATACAGGAGAGCTGATGTCTTGTTTGTGAGCTGCCATACGGGTAACTAGAGTGTGGTACAGTCCCACTCCATCAGTCACTTCTTATGACCCCTGAAAGCCACCATGCTGCCTGAGGCCTGGGCGCCGACCCCACCTGGGTTCTTACAACGCTCACAGGTTCTTCCCTCAAGTCCTGGCTCATATCCCACCTCTCCTATGAAGCTTCCCCACCCCTTCTTCTGGCTGACGTCATCTCTGACCCCTTACTAACACATCCACACTACCAGGCCATCCCAACTCATGCATTCACTCACATGAGAGAAGAAAAATTCAGTTTTTAGTTTTTATTTTTGTATTTAAAAAATGTATATAGGGTGTTTTTGAATGTATGTCTATGCCTGGTGTCCAGTGAGGGCAGAAGAGGACTTCAGATACCCTGGAACTAGAGCTACAGGTTGAGAAGGAAGCTGGGAATCAAACCTGACAGTTCTCTGAAAGAGTAGCCAGTGCTCTTGACCACCGAGCCCTTTCTCCAGCCCCAAATGCCTATTTTTTTTTAAAGCTAGAGATCACATGGCCTCTGGGTGGGTCTAGCTTCATATTCTTGAATGTGTTCCTTGATGCTCACACAGCTCTGAGCATGTAGCAGGTCCCAGTGAATCGCAGGCAATGGGCCAGGAATGAAGCGAACTCCAGAAGAAGCCACAAGGGAGGCCAGAGGAGAGTAATTAGGAGGAGTCCCAGCCTTTTCCTAGTAGGTCCCCTCCACAGGGAGCCTGATGGGAAGCTTGCATGTCCCCTGAGGACCCAGTATCCCTACCAGAGAGTTGATAGCCTGGGGGGAAGGCACCAACACACGCCTGTCTGGCCACAGGCATCCCAGACAGTGTCATGCAAGGTGTCGCTGGCATTCTCTCCTTTCAGCCTGACAGAGCATCCCTTGGGGTGGCAGGGGGAGGTTCACTGAAGGCAGCTTGGAGCTGGGAAAGGAAGGTGTCATTTTGATGACCATTCCCTCAGCCCTCTGCCACGCTCCATTGAGAGCCTTGGACACCCAGCTCTGTCTCACTTTTAGCTTCTGACGCAGTGATACTGACTGCTAAAAGCAACTCAGTTGCAAATAACACCACCATGCTTTGTAACACAGCCTCTTCCAAAAGTGCTGTAGACACTGGCCAAGGCTGGTGACCTTTTCTTAGCAGACCTCTGTTCTCAAAGCAGCCAGCCAGACCACTGCCCTGCAGGTGGGGCACCAAAGAAAGCCACCTCATCTGCTGGGGCTCTGTTATATGTCACTTGGGGTGCAGGGTTCCAGGAATGACTTGGCGTCTTGACAGGGAACATGATAGAATGTCAGGACCTAAGCTAATGTTAAACATGTTTTGCCCAGCCAAGTCATGCACAGGCACTGATGGGAGCCATCGGTCATTCACCATGCACCATGTGGCTACGGGGCTCCATGGATAGGCTGGTGATGATGGAGATCTAGCACACAGCAGCTTCTCATGCACAGTGTGGGGTTTTGAAAAGCAGGAGGGTTTCTCTTTACAAAAGGCACTTTTTGAAACACTCGCTTTCTGCCCCTGTTCCCATTCTGGTCCCACCCACCCCTTTTGTTCCTTCTTCCTGTCTTCCACACCCACTACTGTGTGCTTGTGGCTATCTCGTGTTTGTTGGTCAGCAACACCAGGTGACAAGCTTGTCTCTACAGGAGCTACACTTTCTTCCTCCAGGCTCCATGTAGAGACCAGATAAGGAAAGTGGAAGGCCTCTTGCAAATTGCAGCCTTGGACAAGTTGGGGGAGTGATATTAACAACTATAATATGATTATGGGGAAGCTGTATGGATTAAGATTAAGACGTGTTTAGCTGTCAACAGAGAACTCAGCAGTCTGTGGATTTGAGGGACATTTGACATTTACTCAGTGGATGGCTGGAGGCAGAAGCCCAGGCTTGGTTTGTAGACTCAACAAGGTCTATAGGGACTCACAGACTTTCTACCCTTGGTTTTCATGCTAGAGCCTCCTCTTCACAGACGGTGACACAGAGTCCTAAGGGCACCAAGACCCTGGGAACCAAGGCAAGAGACAAGGAGTTGGGAGCTCCTGTGAATGGGCAGCACAAATTCTACCTTCTTGGGAATATTTCCAGACCTGTTGCAAAGACTCTGCTATGTATGTATGACTGTATGTATGAATGTATGATTATATGCATGTATGTATGAATGTATGCATGCATGTATGCATGTTTGTACGTATGTATGTATGTACGTATGTATGTATGTATGTATGCAGCATGTGTGTAGAGGTTAGAGGATAACTTTCAGGAGTTGGTTTTCTCATTCTACCTTGAAGATCCCAGGGATTTAACTCAGGTTATCAGGTTTGGTGGTAAGTGCCATCTCACCAGCCCAGAAAATGCCCTTTCTAGATGAAATCCAACCAGAGACTTGAGTCCTTTTGGGCTGTGACCTGGTGAGATGAGACTCCTGTTTCCTCCTCCCTTTCTCCAGCTGCACCCTAAATGTTCTTTCTCACAGCCATAGGCTAGGAATTGTATTTCCTGTGAGCTTTCCTCAGCAGAGTTCCCAGGTGGGCTTAATTTTCCTCAACTGCCCAGCTAGGATTCCACTGAGACTCCGACAAGTTCTTTTCTTAAAAGGCAGTAGAGCCAGACTCTCCAAACATGGCTGCAGCTGGTGCCTGGCATCAGCCTGGACCTCGAATGGTGTGCAGGTCTCAGTAGTTACCCAGGGCTGTGAGGTAAAACTCTCAGTGTCAGCACTAAGGGATGGCACCTTCTGTTCAGGAGCCTGTTTAGAAGGTTTGGTTCCACCCTCCTCGTCCTGCCCTGGGAAGTGATCTCACTGCCATGGTAATTTGGGTTTGCATGTATGTGTCCACACACAGGTCTACACATAGTGCCACCCCATTTCGGTGGGAAAGGGAGACAGTGATTTCATGGCAGCTGTCTTTTTGATGAATGCTCCCAGGTCCACGTACATAGGCCATGACATTCCTGACTTCCCCACTTGATAATCTGAAAATCTTGTGAGCCAGGCGGCCTCACCACAGACCTACCCTGGAGTGCCACATCAGCTCCAAGTTCAGTCTCCAGAGCCCATGTAAACAAGGCATTTGCAAGAGCCTGTATGTAGACTTGAGGCTGATAAGGTGGAGGACTGAGGGGGTGTGTTCTGAGGGCATGAGGGGCAGGAAAGAAACAATCCTGAGCTGTAGGGCTGCAGGGCTGGGGTCACATCACATCAAGCATGATGCAATTGCATGGTTTTGTTTCAGCCAACCCCAGCCTTCCCTTTTATCCATTCCCAGATACATTCAATTTTTATGGCTCCTCAGCCCTTCCCTCTGAAATGCACCCCTAAAGGGCTTCAACTCTTGTTTCTGTTCTCCAGTCTCTGGTAAGGTGCCGAAGGATTCACACACACACACACACACACACACACACACACACACACACGCACGCACGCACACACACACCCGCCCCCTGATGACTGGGAAATTTTCCTTTAGAATCTGATCGGTGTGCTTACTCCCTTTAACGCTGGGAGCACAGAGAGTTTTCAGCTGGTTTTGCCATGGGAAGGGTTGTCCTGTGTTCTCTGGAGCTTTGTGGCTTAGAGTTCCATCCACTTGTCTGTCTTCAAGGTGAGATGCAGGCGTCACAGAAGGGAGTGTTCTAGAACCCAGCCCCCTGCAATGGGATCAGATTCCATCAACATTCACTGTCAACACTTGGGACGTGCTGTTTAATCTCTCTGTACCCCACTTTATTTGTCTATAACAGTACACACCCTGTATGGTGTTAGTAGTTAATAAGTCAGTGATTAAGGACATAAAATGGTACTTGGCAATTAGTAAGCATCACAGAAGTA
This sequence comes from Onychomys torridus, assembly GCF_903995425.1. Lineage (NCBI taxonomy): Eukaryota > Metazoa > Chordata > Mammalia > Rodentia > Cricetidae > Onychomys > Onychomys torridus. Next base: position 172,869,198 of record NC_050443.1, read on the forward strand.
TTGTTTATTAAATAAATCTTGGGCCAGGGGTATAGCCCAGTTAGTAGAGTAATTGCCTAACATTCATAAAGCCCTGGGTTCAATACCCAGCTGTGCGTTAACTGCCGCATACCTATAACCCCTGCCCTGGGGAGATGGAAGCAAGATGATCAAAAGGTCATTCAAAGTCTCAAAACAAGTTGGAGGCTAGCCTGGACTACACAAGATCCTGTTTCAAAAATAATCTTAAGAATTGGAACTTTTTGTTGTTGTTTTTGACTTAGTTCTTAAGTTCTAATTGGATTTTTTTGGGGGGTGGGGTGGGATAGTTGCATATTGGGATTCAGTTGTATAAAATAATATAGAGTTCTGATGTGTATATATATACATTTTATATATTTATTCAGCCTCTCCCCATGATGACATTTTGCAAAACTGTAGTAAGTATTATAATGTTAGCATGGGTACAATCCACACCCCCAAATCCAGTCTCCCCAGGACTACACGCACTTGTATTTAGTCTTGTATTATCTTATTTTTCCCTTCTCCAGTCAAGATGCTGCCCAGTTCTACCTCACTAGGCTCCTCATATCACCTTCTGTAACCACGCCCACCTCCCGCCATGCACCAGTCAAGCCCCTGACAATGATTAGCCTCGAATTTTTTGATTTTTAAAATGTTTATGTAAGTGGAGTAATACAGTACGTAAGCTTTTGGGATTGGCATTTGTGTATGTTTATGTGCATATTTGATGTGTCCAGGTGTATATGCATGTGTGTACATGTGGAGGCCAGAGGTCAACCTTGGGTGTCCTTTCTCAGGTCTGTCTGCCTTGTTTGAAGCAGCATCACTACCCAGTTAACCTAGGCTGGATGGCCAGTGAGACCCAGTATCCACCTGCTTCCGCCTCCTCAGCACTGGGAGTTACAAACTCATGCCACTGGGCTTAGTTTCTTTATGTGGGAGCTGGGGATTGAACTCGGGTCCTCATGCATGGGTGGCAAACGCTTTACTGACTGAGCATTCTTCCCACACCATGGGGTTAACTTCTTTATTCAGCCCAGGTTCCTGAAGATTCTCACCCACGCTGTTGGGTGCACCTGTCACAGTTCATTCCTTTTACTTGTTGATGGGTTTTTTCATAGAATATATACATTCTAGTTTGTTTACCAATTTGGCCAGTGGGTTTTTTCATAGAGTATATACAATCCAGTTTGTTTATGTGTTTGCCTAGTGAAGGATTTCTGGACTCTCTGGTTTGGGGCTATAATGAATGCTTACATACAGGTTTTTGCAAGAACATACATTTCATTTCTCTGGGATAAATGTCTAAGAATGAATATCTTGGTTCCCATGACAATTGTACACTTAAATTTACTATTTAAATAGGTGTATAAAATAACACTTGTTTATTTAAATATGTACTATATTAGTTACTTTTTGCCTTCCTATGACAACATATTTGACAAAATCGACTTAAGAATGGGTTTATTTTGGCTCAGGGTTTAAAGGTTCAGTCCATCTTTGCAGGAACACACGGCGGCGGCAGCGTGAGGCAGATGGACAAGTCGCACCAGTCAGGATGCAGAGAGACGAAAGCCAACACTTCCCTAGCTTTCTCCTTTTCATTTGGTCTGAGATCTCACCCTTGGAACAGTGTCCACATTCAGCCTGAGGCTTCTCATCTCATTTGAACCTTTGTAGAAAAAACTGATTCATCTCCTAAACCCTGCCGAGTTGGCAGTCAAGATTAACAGTGTGTATGTCTCATTTATACAGCCCCCCAATTGCAAAACCTAGTAAAATACAGCAAGCCAATGGTAGCAAGGCTGCAGTCTACCCATCCCACTCAAATCTCTCCAAACTCACTCTTACTCATTTCTATGTGCATTTTATTTATTCCCATATGAAATTTCCTCCACCAGACCCATGAATCATTTAGCCTCACTTAAGTTCTGCAGATGTGGGCATAATACAGCTGGGTTCTTTGCCATAAGTAACTCGGTGATAGGACACCTGCCTAGCATGGTGAGGCCCTGGGTTCACCTCTGTGCCTGGGCTGTGGGGAGATCTAAGTGAGGTGGGTGTTGCTGGGAAGTAGCCAGGTGGCACCGCTTTCCCTGGACTCTCATGGGATGGCACTGCTTCTTCCGGGAGAGTGGATGGCCACCTCATGGAGCATAGGCAAAACTCACTGGCACCCGAACCACATAACTTCCATTCTCTATCTGACAAAACTGATTTCAATGAAAATCATGTGAACTAGTCATTATTTTCCAGATCTTTCTTTAGTTTGCAAAAAAGAAAAATTATTGAAGGACAGTGCACATAAGCTTTAAAGATGCCACTCAAACTTAGCAAAATGTTTCATGCCCAAATTAAAACATGCTTAATGAACAGAATTGCTACATTTTATATTCTGATGCTTTATTGTATTGAGTTTTAAGACACAAATAAAAGCTACAGGCGGTCAGGAGCTTTCTTTTCTTTTACAATCATTGTTATCACCTTTTTTTAAAATTGGTTCAAACCCAGGGTTCTGTGGCATCGTGGTGTATCTGCCACAGCATTAAAGACTCTGAACTCTTGTGAATCTATTTTTAAGGCACTGTGTGTAGCTTGGTTTAAATTTACATATGAACTTTGAGGCTGGGAGTTCTTTCACTAGCTTTGATATGAAATGCCCTGTTTCTTCCAGTTCTGGGGCCCTAATATGGGGCTTCTTGAATGCTGTACCACAGTTACCCCTCAACCTCAAAGCCATGCCTCTGGAGGGGAGTTATAAAAACCACGTTTGCTATTCAAGCTGAGCAAGAGCTGTATGGTTTAGAAACCTAAATCGACAAAATATTTCATTAGGATTGCTGATGTGTAGTGTCTTAGAAACTTCTGTTTTACTACTATTTAAAAATTGTATCCAGAGCAGTGTGTGGTGGCACATGCTGTTGATCCCAGTACCTGGAGGCAGAGGCAGGCAGATCTCTGTGGGGTTGAGGTCAGTCTGGTCTACCTAGAGAGTTCCAGGCCAGCCAGGGGAAACTTGGTGAGCCCCCCTCTCTATAAAAAGCAACACACAGACACGAACCCCTGGAGATAGTATTTTTACTGATTGCTTGCATTATGTTCCAGTAATGAGTAAAGGTCAGGAGGTTTGGGAATTTGTGGACTGCTATTGAGTCTCACAGCTGCCCATTTGTAGCTGTGTTGACTTTGATCTGTCTTACCTTGATAGTTGGATTCTGTTTCTTTATCTGCACAATGGTAACACTTGATGTGGGCTGATGATAGGATCCACACACAGGCTCTGGCAGGGGGAAAGTTCTTAAGAAATATAAACTATCTCTGCTTCACTTGCCAGAGATGGTACCCACGAACCTCTGGGTTAGCCTCATATCTGGAAGGCACCCACACACCTCTGGGCTAGCCTCGTACCTCGGGATATCAAGTCACTGAGCTGTGTCTCCTTCAGGCCTTTCTCTGACTTGCCCCAGGCAACACAGCAGCTGTTAGACATTCACTGAATCCCAAGGAAAGCCACACAGACCCCAGCACTGTGAGACGTGTTCACCAGAATCCAGCCTGAGTGGAAGGAGGTTGCAAGCCAGAGTGTGGAGCTATCAGAAGGGCAAACCCCAGTAATATGAGTGGTTCTCCTTGGCTAGGGGTGCCAGGGTTCTGCAGCTGTTGCTTAGAATAGAGGAGGCTTGGTTGTGCTGTAGCCCTGTTATAGACCACTGTTCTCTTCCTCTGGCCTGCCCCTGCCTCCCCCTCCTGCCCCTCATAATTGCTAAAGAATGTGGTCCAGGCCTTTTGGTGGCGTTTGAGAGTCTTTTACAGCAGTTAGGAAGGAATTCTTGGTATTTTCATCATGTTTAAAAGATTATACATGACACAGCTCAAGTTGAATGGGAAATAAGCTTAATGCCCCGGAGACTCTGTATGTCTGTGTTACTTGGGCTACTTTATATTGTAAGACGAACCAGTTACACTTTAAGGGGCCAAAGAACACTCTTAATTTTATGCAATTTAATCTTGCCAATTGATTAAGGTTTTTTTTTTTTTTTTTTTTTCCTTTTAAAGAGGAGTCTATTTAGTATGACTTATTGGGAGTTGTGAGGGGCAAGTGCTTTTTAATTTAAAAATTAGAAGCACAGTAAAAATCAAGTCTACAAAGGTTATTTCTGGTGTAAATAATCTCAGATGTAGATCATTAGACGTAAAACGGAGCTTAAGCGTTTTCTTTTGTTAACCTGATATTCAGAATGTACTGTAAGTATTCTATAGTATTAGCTGCATGGCCAATTCATTTCAACTGGAAAAAACATTAATAGACGTCTAACTTAATCAAGGCTAAGCTATAAATACTCTCAAGGTGCTTTGGCTGGGCTTACTGCCCTCCTGCCAACTTGTCCCTTGAATTCTTACCACAGCAAGGATTATTTTTGTAATAAAGGGAGAAACAATAAGGACTTTACATTTTGATTTAGATTCTAGATAGCAGTCTTGAGGAATTGAGGATCCAGAACTCCTGTCCCTGAAGGAAACCACAGGAAAGTAAGTGAAGTTCAGGACATGCTTTGGAACCAACAGGCAGGTGTTGAGGGTGGCTCGGACTATTACAGAAACATTCAGTGGGTGTTCATAAATTTAGGGAGGATGATGTGGGCGCGAGAACCAGTTTTATATCAGGCATAGATGGAATTTTATTTCATTTTAAGTCTTGGGCTATCAATAGCTCTTTCTTTTCTTTTTTTAAAACATTTTTCAAGCATGTTTTCCTCACGCCTTAATCTCAGGTCAGAAATGGGCTGCTGCTGGCCCACACCTCAGCTTGCCTTTGAACCAGGACAGGGCTGTCCTTCTGAAGCAGGGTCAGATTCAATGTGAGATAAACAGCTTGCGATCCTAAAGCCGTGTTGACATGTCACCCACACCGGACAATGTGTCATTGCTAATGCCCTCCTGCTGCTAGTGAGATGCCCAGGGTTTAAATGCTGGGATCTGGAGTCAAAGAGCCAGAGGATGACCCTGGAATTTAGATGCTGCATTCCTGCCTTGGGGAGGGCAATTCCACAGCAGGATCAGCACAGCAGAGTGAGCACGCAGCTCATCTGTGCAAAACCTAGCAAAGGACACGGAACAGATAGCTCATTGTTTGTTTCACTGCCTATGTGTTTGTGGGCAGAAATGCTTTGACTAAGGTGTGATTTAAAAAAACAAACAAACACTTATTTGGGGGGGCTGGAGAGAATGTCCAGTGGTTAGAGCACTGGCTGCTCTTTCAGAGGACTCAAGTTTGGTTCCCAGAATCCACATAATAGCTCACAACCGTCTGTAACTCCAGGTCCAGGGAACAACACCCTCTCCTGGCCTTCACAGGCCCTAGGCTTGCATATGGCACAGCCACAGGTGCTGGGACTGTGGAGGAAGGCAGGTGACGGGGAGGTCAGTCTATTGGCACTGCCGTCACTGGAGGAATGTGAAGACTCTTCATGGGAAAATAGTCACTCAGTGTCACCTTTGGGGGTGGGGAGACATACAGATTTTCCAAGACTCTTGAGAGAGGTGGTTGGGAGGCAGAGACCGTGGAGGAGGTCTCAGGATGGGAGTCTGTTTCTGTGAGACTTGAGGTGACAGGTGCTTAGGGAGACCTCAGACTCTCCCGTCAGCCACCCTTCTCTAGCTGTCCTGGGAGATGAGGAGGGGTCTGGAGTAGGGAGCTGTGGGAAGGACAGATCAATGTCACTTCTTTACCTGAAGCCATTACCACAGCCACAACTCTGTCTAATTTGGGAGGAGGGGAGCAAGAGAGCTTTGCGGTGGCTGTGGTAGATTTAAGCTTTGAAACGGACCAGCTGAGTCTCAGAATTCTAAGCGAGAGTGGACAACTGGAAGCAGCCGAGAGAAAGATTTCAGTTAAGCTGGCTTTAGGAAAGGTTCATCAATGGGGTAGGGAGAGAAATGTATACTGCCCAGAGGGGCAGTTCTGGAAAGCTGAAAGCATTCCATGTGTTTGCATAAAGAACTGAGGTTCTCCCGTTACCCTGCTTTCTGTCTGGTCCAGGAGAATCATCCACTAAGTCACTTACTTGGATCTTACAGGAGTTAGTAAGAGTCACCACATCTGTACTGGGCACCAGCCACCCAGTTCTCCAACTGTGCTCTTCCCTGGGGATGCTGAATTCCTAGACAGGGATCATATATATCACATACATATGATGTTTACAGTGTACATATCATGTTCACATGGTTTATTTACTTTTCTTTTGTGTGTAGGGTGCTTTTCCTGCACATATGTCTGTGCACCACCTGCATGCATTATTGTGGAGGCCGATAGAGGGTGTCTGCTTCCCTGGAACTGTTACAGATAGTTGAATCTGTCCTGTGGGTGCTAGGAACCCAACCTGGGCCCTCTGGAAGATCAGCCAATGATCTTATCCGAGTCTTTGCCTCCGGGATCCTGTCTGTCTGCACCTTTTCTTTTGTGGTTTCTCGTTCGCTGTTGTAAACAGTGTGTTGATGGTCCTCAGTAGGACCTCCCACCTTACAGGAAGGTTGGCATTATTTTAGACAGAAGAATCATCTCAGCACCGGCACTAACAACCTCAGAAGAGGTTTCAGGATCCAATAAACCTCACTTTCTGTCTTCGTGTCTATGGATTGTCATGAAGCCACGTTTTGTAGTATCTTGTGTCGTTCTTACAGCAGGAGATCATGCAGGAACTAAACAAGGTGCTCCAGTTAGATTCCTGCTGGTTAACTGTGTGGGTTTGGGGCAGCACACAGCTCTGCCCTCGCTTCTTTCACTGAAGAGTGTGTGTGTGTGTGTGTGTGTGTGTGTGTGTGTGTGTGTGTGTGTGTGAATGCACATGTGTGTTGGCAATAATTATTGTAATATGTTGAACAGAGTTTAAACTACAGGCCAGTATGACTTAGTATTTCCTGTAATGGTCTAAATGTGACATGAGGAGACTCTCTCCAGGTATTTCAGTCTGTGTTGATTGAGACTAGTACTAATTATTCTAGAGACTATAGTAATTACTGTTCTTTTATGTCATATATATATATTTATACATATGTATGACATACATACGTACAGGCATGACTATATCATTCTATTAGGTATCTTGTTTTGTCTGTGAGTCTCCAGTGCATCTATGAGCATTTCTAAAAATGGTTGTCCGTCATCTTACCCTCTTTGGTGAACATGTTAGGAATTAAGTTTCCTTTCCTTTAGTGCCTGAGTTTCCCCCAGAGACTTCTTGTAATATTTCATTTGTTCTGCTTACTGTCTCAGTTCCCTGAACTTTGGAGATTTCCCTGTTAAAGCTGTAGACTGTGAGTGGTTCATACAGAGGCTCAGCTAGTAGGGAAGATGCAGAGAACTCTGTGTGTGCGTGCGTGCGTGCGTGTGTGTGTTTGCACACACATGCACGTGTGTTGCCCAGTATGGTAAAGATTGGAAGTCACGGTTTAGGCATGTTTTCTGTGAAGGTCGGCCTTACTCCTTTGCTAGTAATGGGGATGGCACATGAGTAGTTGGGGCAGAAGCAACTGTGAGCAGGCCCCAGGTGTCTCCAAACTGATTAAAATCCAGCGTCATTTTCTGCCATGGACCACGTGACCGTGAACCAGTTCTACCTGAGAGTGCCAGATACCCTGCCTTCTCTTTCCTGGTGGACTGAGGAAGACAGCCTTGGACAGCCTGTAGCCAAGGCAATTTTATAATGCTCTGTCAACTTGCATCTATTCAGCCATCAATGAAAGAATATGCTTTGAAATTGGGGTAAGCTCAGTGGTTTAATATTTATATCAAGGTGAAGATTATGCCCCAATTTGAAATAACAATATAGGAAAATGTCATCAGAATTCAGAAGGCAGGTGTATGTGAATACTGAGCAGTTACCTGAGCTATGGGATGAATTTTACGGTTACAAATACAGAAACTTCTCACTGATTGTTTCTGCTACCTTCCTTGTATTTTTAAAGTGCCAGTGACTGGGGCATTTTCATTGTTCAGGTTCAGGATGAAGAAACATTGGCTGGCTGTGTTAATGACAGGATTGTCTTGCCTGTGCTTACATTGGACACTTGTACCCATGTACCCATCTTTCAAATGCAGGTTTCTGAGAACTGTATGGTTTTCTTTACATACCTCTCACAATGACTGAGCTGGTGAAGGTAGTCTACAGGGAGACTGTATGGAAGCCACCACAGTCTCATGCTCTCCTACTCTTTTAGAAGTACTCTTGGGTGTCTCTGTACATTTTCCCATCATGATCTTGATGTCTCTTGCTCATAGAATCCTTCCTCTCTCTCATTGATTGGACTCCTGGAGCTTGGGGGGCGGGGGGATGACTCCAGGCAGTGGGATTGGACCCCTCTCTGCTGCATGAACCGGCTTTTTGGAGCCTAGTGCCTATGGTGGGACACTTTGTGCAGCCTTGGTGCAGGGAGGAGGGACTTGGATCTACCCCAACTCAATGTACCAGGCTCTGCTGACTCCCCATAGGAGACCTTGCCTTGGAGAAGGTGGGGTTGGGGGATAAAGCTGGGGGACGGGAGGAGGGAAGTGAGGGGTTGGTATGTAAAATGAATAGAAATCTCAATAATAATAATAATAATAATAATAATAATAATAATGATAATAATAATAAAAAATGTTTATTTAAAAATACCCTTGGGACCTATTTCATTTTTCCCTTTGTGTCTCATAAATATTCTACTGCCATCTTCTCTCCTCTGCCTCCCCCCCCCCCTTGCTCTAATATAATTCCATCTGCATACATTTCAAGATGGCTTAGTGGGTAAAGGCACTTGCCCTCTGTCCTGAGTTCAATCCTCAGGACCACATACTGGAAGGAAAGAACCGACTCCCACAAGCTGCCCTCTGACCTCCACATACATGCCCTTGGCACACATAAATAAATACCTGTAATAAAAGAGGGTCGGTGAGCCACAGGGAAGTTAAAGAATGTAACAAGTTTATTTCAGTTCTTGGATGACAGACCTAAGTAGCCCCTTCACACATGCAGGGCTTACTGTCAAAACTGTCAAAATGACACCCTTGTCCCCTGGCAGCCTCCAGTGGCATCAAGCCGGGCTTTGAAGTCTCTCACAGCTGCCTTGAACCCCACTTCTGCCATTCGGGGTGTATAGCCTGGGGTGATGACTTCTGACCTTGTCCTTTGGTCTGGAGTGGGTTATAATATTGCCTAGTCTGCCTCCCACACTGTGCCTCCTCCTTCTTCTGGTTCGGGTTCTCTTGGGGGAATGTCTCACTTACTCTACATGGTCCTACTGTGGCTGTTAGCCATGTGGTCATGGTCTTCCTCACTCAGGGAGTGTGCCTCGATTGGTCCTCCTGACTGCCTGTGGGAGGCATGTCATTCAGAAGCATTCCCAGACAGCACTTCCAGAACTAGGCAGAGAGAAACAGTTACTTTTGAATTAAGGATGCTTTGCAGAGAGAGAGAAATCTGGGCAGTCCGGCAGCTTTTGTTTACCACGTGCTGGTTTTCTTGGAGGATGAAGAACAGGGCAAGAAGAATGAGAGGCAGGCAGGGGCCAAGGGCTTAGCTGCGTTGCCTCAGGACACCTCTGGCTTCCGGAGTCAGGAGCCAGAGTTTCCATGTTTTTGTCTCAGTGACTTTGGAGAAAGAAGATTTCTGCTAGGTCCAGTTAGAAGAGCTCATATGCAGCATTTTCAGCCTCTATATTTTGCAATGTTCACATTTTGTAAGCAATAGGTGAGTTCATAACTATAAAGATTGAAACACCCTTGTTTTTCCTTAGAAGTCTTGATCAGTAAGTGGAAGTCTCCCTTACTTCCAGCCCCTTTTCTCTGTATGCACACCCACATGTATATATACATGCATACTGTAGATGTAACCATCTTGTTAAATAAGAAACACAGAGCCAAATACAGAGTTAAAAGCCAAGAGGTCAGAGCAATAGCTGAGAGCTGAAAACCCTTTCTTACCCTTCACTGCTGCTGCTGTCCTTCCTCTCTGCCAGAGACCTACTTCCTGTGTCCTATCTTTTTTTATAGACTTTCTGTTCTGCCTTCTCATTGGTTGTAAACCCAACCACATGACCTCCTCATCACTGCCTGTCTATACAGACCTCCAGGTCTTCTATGGTTGGTACTGAGATTAAAGGCGTGTGTCTCCATGCTGGCTGTATCCTTGAACACACAGAGATCCGCCTAGCTCTGCCTCCCAAGTGCTGGGATTAAAGGCGTGCCCCACTACTGCCCAGCTTCTGCTATGGCTTGCTCTGACCCCAAGGCAACTTTATTAACATACAAATAAAATCATGTTTCAGTACAAATAAAATATCACCATAGTATACTTTGCTTTATTTTTTAATATGTAGAGTTGTATTTCTCATTGTTTTGTAAATCATTTCCTTTTTTTTCAGTTCTTTGATGTTAGTACATACAATTCTACTTCATTCTTATCAAGTACTTCAGGGATTAGATGACACAAACACTTCACCCCAATGATGGACGGTTAGTTGTTATTGGCCTCACCCCACCCCAGTTTCCAGCACTGTAAGTAAATTCATATGTTTTCTTGCACACATATGGAGACATCTCACAGGTGGACTTCAAGAATGACCGAGCCTTGCATTTAGATTCTGCCAGATGGCATTTCAAAGAGCTAGCATGAGTTGTGTTCCCATCCACAGGATAGAAGAATATTTGCTCTCCACATTCTCACTTAGGGAAAGCCTACTTTAATCTCCCCTCCCCCCCCCACCACCACCACGTGGACAACATAAAGAAGTGTGTTCTAAACACAGGAGAGCACATGTTTCTGAGAGCCACTGTCTTCCCACTGTGACAGAAGACCCAGCGTAAGCAACTCAAGGAAGACGGGGCTGAGTTTGGCTCACAGGCCCTGCTCCATCACGATGAAGAAGGCTTGGCAAAAGAGCAGAGCAGGTTAGACGTGGACTTGTGGCAGCTGGCCCCACTGCATGTAGGGCCAGACAGGAAGCAAAGAGGTTTTTGTGGAACCAGAGGCAGGTCTCGCTGTTGAGACTCAGAGCCAGGGAAGCCACAGTCTGAGCCTCTGGAACCTTCCAAAGCAGCACTATCCAGTGGGAACCATGTGCACAAACTCATGAACCTATATGGGACACTTCATATTTACACTGGACAGTGTCTCTTGTGTTTCCTGTTCCGTTAATTAATACTCATAGTTTCTACTCTTTGTAGATGAATTTCTAAATGGTCTTATTAAATAAAAAACATGAAGCCAAATATAGGGGTGAAAACCTGAGAGAAATTGGGGAAATAGGGAAAGCCACCAGCCAACTTTACCTCACCAACTCTTCAGCTTCCAAATGCCTTGATTTCCTGTCTACCCATGTCTATATGCTTTGCTGTTCTGCCCTCTGATTTGCTCTCTATGTCCAGCTACATCACTTCCTCTTCCTACACAGTTCTGTTACTTCCTGTCTGTCTGTATAGACCTCCAGACTTCCATGGTTAACTAGTTTTGGAATTTAAGGTGTGTACCACCACACTTGGCTCTGTTTCCAGTGTGGCCTTGAACTCACAGAGATCCTGCTGGCCAAGTGATACGATTAAGGGCGTGAGCTACCATTGCCCAACTTCTTTGTTTACTTAAAATGGCTTGCTATTTTCTCCAATCTCCAGGAAAGCTTTATTTATTAAAACACAAACAAAATATCACCACAACTCTTTAAAAGTGTGGGTTGTCTTTTCTCATTGATTTGAATAAATTCTTTGTGTATTATGGATCTCAATGATATGATATTGTGGTAAATGTTTTCTCATAGATGCTGCTTTTAGTTTTTTTGGGTATTTTGTTTTAATTAATTAATTGTATTTTGTGTGTATGTATGTGCATCATATATGTTCAGTGCCTGCAGCTGTCAAAAGACAGGGCCGGACCCACTAGAACTGGAGTAGTGGGTGGTTGTGAGTCACCGTGTGGGAGCTAAACCTGGGTCCTTGGCAAGAGCAACAAGTGCTCTAACCATCAGGCCAGCACACCAGCTCCTTGGTTTTGATGCAAATGGTTCTTTTGTTTTACTTGTCTCCTGTGCGTGCCTCTGTGTGTGTGTGTGTGTGTGTGTGTGTGTGTGTCTGTGTCTGTGTCTGTGTCTGTGTCTGTGTCTGTGTTTATATGTGTGTGGCTTTAGGCTTGATGTCCATTTTTCTTTGATCAGGTACACTTTTCTAACTTTTATGAATTCTGATTTGTTAGTCTATTTTTCATGGCGTCTGAGTTTGTTGTCTTGAGAGAGAAGGATTTTTCTATCCTGGATTAGTTTCTCTTCTGTGTACTTTGTTAGGTGTTTGTTATATTCAATGCTGCCATCTTTCTTTTCCTGTCTTCATCTACCAGTAAGAACTGTGTAGACACTGCTAAAGGATTTGATGGGAGGAAGGTGTGAAGGGTCTTGCCTCCGCCTCTCCTCTCTGACTTAGTCTGTGCTGCTAGACAAGTCACCCCAGCCTGAGGAGCTTTGAAAACAAACGTTTCATACTTCAGTTCTGGAGACTCAGAACCAAGATCAAGACTGGCAGATTTGAAATCTGGTAACATTGCCAGTGCCGCAGTTTGGACTAGGTGTTTCTAGTTTTTTAGAGTCTTAAAGAACTGAGAAGTGTATATAAACAGGAAAATACACATAAACAGGAAGATACACATAAACAGGAAGGTACTCATAAACAGGAAGGTACACATAAACAGGAAGGTACACATAAACAGGAAGGTACACATAAACAGGAAGGTACACATGAACAGGAAGGTACACATAAACAGGAAAATACACTTGAACAGGAAGGTACACATGAACAGGAAGGTACACATAAACAGGAAGGTACACATAAACAGGAAGGTAGCAAGAGGTTTGATTTAAAAAGCTACTGCAAAGGCTGCAAGAGGGTGGTGGGCTGCTTGAGCTAGGGTGCCAGCAGTTGTCATTTGAAGTTTCTTTTTATGGAGCTCAGGAGGAAGTAGAATTGATTGCTATGGGGTAAAGTATGTGTGGTTGTGGTAGTTAGAATGTAATTGGCCTCCAGAAGTTCACAGGTATAGCTAGAACTTTTCTGGTCCTGCCTGGCCCACAGTCAGGACAAATCTCTCTCACCCACCAGTCCCACAGCCCACTTATAAAATAAACACATGGACTCTTATATTATTTATAAACTGTATGGCCATGGCAGGCTTCTTGCTAACTGTTCTTGTTCTTAAATTAACCCATTTCTATTAATCTGTAAGTTGCCACATGGCTTGTGGCTTACCGGTATCTTAACATCTTCTCATGGTGGTGGCTGGCAGCGTCTCTCTGTCTCAGGCTTCCTATTCCCAGAATTCTCTTCTCTGCTTGTCCTGCCTATACTTCCTGCCTTGGCTACTGGCCAATAAGTGTTTTATTTACTAACCAATCAGAGCAACACATTTAACATAGAGAACATCCCACAGCACTTCCCCTTTTCTTGTTTTCAAAAAGGAAGGTTTTAACTTTCACATAGTAAAATTACTTAAAACAAAACAATTATCAAGCAAGAATTACACTTACAATATCTAGTATGTTTATAATATCTAATCTATTTGTATTTGGCAAAATTAAAGAAGATATCCTATCTATCCTATATTTGTGAGTCTAAGGTTTCATATCTAAATTATCTTTTATCATAACTAAGGAAAATTATAACTATCTAGTCTTCAACTACATCAAAGACCTCCAAAGGATATAATATTACCTGAGAAATGGAAGACGTATGCAAGCAATTTTTGGGAGTCTTGCAAGAGTAGACAGAGACCTCTGGCAGCTTGGACAGTTATCCAAAGTTCCTTTGTAAAGTTGGGGCATCTGTCTTCAGCCCACAGGTCTAGAGTCTCTCAGTCACTTTTCTCTGTGTCCTGTAGAATGTCTGGCAGTTTTCCTCTGTAAAGCAGGACCCTGAAGGACCATTTTGCTAAGCAAAGTTTAGTGGTCACCTTCTATGGGTCCTGCATGTCCAGTTGATACATTTTTTTTCAAAGCAGTCCAGGCAAGAACAGTTTCTTGTCCAAATGGCTATTTTTGTCAAGAAGAAGATAACTCCATACAGAGGGTCTTTGATGCCATCCTCTCTGAAGTAAATTGGTGCTGCCAGGAGCAGACATGTCTCATTGTCCAGAAGATTTAAAATTTTAAAACATTTAATATGTCATATTCTGTAGGTCTTTGAAGTGTTTGAAGATTACCTACCTAACTGAATTATATCTATGTATACCTAGAAAACTTAACTAACAGGACTTCATGTGTGATTATCATAGATGACTAACTATTAATCTATTTCTTAATTATCCATTATAATCTAAATGAGTTACATAAACATAATACCTCAAACAAGAGTAGAAATATATATATAATAACAAAATTAACTTTAAATTTGTATCAATAAACTAAAATCCATAGCAATGTAAAAAATTTTTAAACAAGTTGTTGCTCTTTAAAAGTAGGTTCAACAATCTACCTGGCTACCCACTACACACAGGGATTGGCACTATTAGGAACTGTGGCTTTGTTGAAGGAAGCGTGTCACTGTGGGGGCAGGCTTTGAGGTATCCTATGCTCAAGCTACTCCCAGTGTCAATTCACTTCCTGTTGCCCTTAGAATAAGATGTAGAACTCTCAGCTCCTTCTCCAGCACCATGTCTGCCTGCACACTACTATGTCCTACCATGATGATAATGGACTAAACCTCTGAACTGTAAGTTATCCCAATTAAATGTTTTTCTTTATAAGAGTTTCTGTGATCATGGTGTCTCTTCACAGCAATAAAAATCCTAACTAAAACAGAAGTTGGTACCAGGGACTGGGGTATTGCTGCGATAGGCCTGACTATGTTTTTATTTGGAGCAACTTGGGCTTTCAGAGTTTGGGTTAGGAAAGCAGTGGAATGCTTTAAGCACTGCTTAATGGACTATACTAGTAGGAGCATGGAAGACAGTGGTGCTAAGAGTAATTTGAACTGTGGGAGGCTGGCTCAAGAGGTTCAGAGGTGAAGAATTTTAGAATGTTGCCTATCATTCTTGTGATATTTTGATTATGAAAGTGGCTGCTTTTTACCCTTGTCTGAAGAGTCTGCCCAAGGCTAAAGTGAAGAGATTTGAATTAATTCCACTGGCAGAGGAAATCTCAAAACAGCCTAGTATAGACTCTGTTGTATGGTTTACTGGTGTTCATGCTTACAAAGATTTATAATGAAAAGAGCAAGCTGATCAAAATGTACAATTTGAGGAGAAAAAGAGCACCAGGAAGTGGGATGGAGCCAAGTCTTGTGTTCAAGGAGATAAACAGATTAAGGAAAGGAAAAAAGGGAGTGGTGTCCTCAGGACAAGATCCACCCAGATAAGTTTCTCCTTTGTGAAAAGGAATTAGAGAAAAGCTTAGAGCTGGTTATGGTGGGGCACACCTTTAATTCCAGCATTGGAAGGCAGAGGCTGGTGCATCTCTGAGTTTGAGGCAACTCTGGTCAGTCTACAGAGGAAGTTACAGAACAGCCAAGCTTAGGCAGTGAAGAAAATCACCAAAAACAGAAAGCTGGTGAAGATGCAATTGAATGAGGGGGTCATGTTCCAGCCCCAGCAAGCATCAGAACTTGGCAGTTTTGGCTATGTGGTTCTGGCTTTAGAATCAAGGATAGAAGAAAGGGGTTATGAAACCTTCCTCTACAACTAAGGAAAGCTGCTGAGGCCAGGCAGGTATCAGGGATATCCCTGAATGGAGGCCCAGAGAGGCCATTGTGTGAAGCTGTGAAGTTGAAGCCTGAATTGCCTTAGAGACCCCAAGATGTTGAAGATGCCAGAGCCAAGGCATACCTCCCAAGGAAAGCTGCTAACAGGGAGTGGAACCAGCCCAAGAGAAAGAAGTGTGTTGCAGTCAACAAAGCTGAAAGGAGTTGGAGATCTGGAGAACGTTTTGACATCAGACATGGAAATGCTGAATTTAGAGTTTGCCCATCTGGTTTTGGTCTTGCTGTGGTCCAGTACTTCCTCACTATGCTTCCTTCCCTACATTTTGGAACAGTTTTGTATATCCTGTGCCATTATATGTTGGGAGTATGTGATCTGCTTTTTGATTTTAATTTTATAGGGGGTTACAGTTAAGAGACTGCATGAATCTCAAAAGAGACTTTGAACTTTGGACTCCCCCCACCCGCCACCCCTGACAGGGTTTTTTTTTTGTGTATATGTGTAGTTTTGGTGCCTGTCCTGGATCTCACTCTGCAGACCAGGCTGGCCTTGAACTCACAGAGATCCACCTGGCTCTGCCTCTTGAGTGCTGGGATTAAAGGCATGCACCACAACCTCCTGGCATGAACTTTGGACTTTTAAACACTGCTGAGACTGTGACAGACTATGGGGACTTTTGAAGTTGTACTAAATACATTTTGCATTATGATATGGTTACAAGCTTATGGGGGCCAGGGAGTAGAATGCAGTAGTTTGAATGTAATTGGTCTCCATAATCTCATAGGGAGTGGCACTACCAAGAGGTGTGGTTTGAATGTAATTGGCGCCCATAGGCTCATAGGGAGTAGTACTATTAGTAGCTGTGACTTTGTTGGAGGAAGTTTGCCTCGCTATATTTTGCAATATGTTCACTTTAACAATAGGTGAGTTCAAACTATAAAGATTGAAACACCCTTGTTTTTCCTTAGAAGCCTATTATAAGGTGGAAGTCTCCCTTACTTCCAGCCCTTTTTCTCTGTATGCACACCACATGTATTATACATGCATACTGTAGTTGTAACCATCTTGTTAAAATAAACACAGAGCCAAATACAGAGTTAAAAGCCAAAGGGTCAGAGCAATAGCTGAGAGCTGAAAACCTTCACCCTTCACTGCTGCTGCTGTCTCTTCCTTCTGCCAGAGACCTACTTCCTGTGTCCTATCTTTTTTTTATAGACTTTCTGTTCTGCCTTCTCATTGGTTGTAAACCCAACCACATGACCTCCTCATCACTGCTGTCTATACAACCTCCAGTCTTCTATGGTTGGTACTGAGCATAAAAGGCGTGTGTCTCCATGCTGGCTGTATCCTTGAACACACAGAGATCCGCCTAGCTCTGCCTCCCAAGTGCTGGGATAAAAGGCGTGCCCACTACTGCCCAGCTTCCTGCTATGGCTTGCTCTGA
Source organism: Onychomys torridus (assembly GCF_903995425.1). Taxonomy (NCBI): domain Eukaryota; kingdom Metazoa; phylum Chordata; class Mammalia; order Rodentia; family Cricetidae; genus Onychomys; species Onychomys torridus. The sequence continues at coordinate 172,886,349 of NC_050443.1, forward strand.
CCCCAAGGCAACTTTATTAACATACAAATAAAATCATGTTTCAGTACAAATAAAATATCACCATAGTATACTTTGCTTTATTTTTTAATATGAGAGTTGTATTTCTCATTGTTTTGTAAATCATTTCCTTTTTTTTCAGTTCTTTGATGTTGTACATAATTCTACTTCATTCTTATCAAGTACTTCAGGGATTAGATACACAAACACTTACACCAATGATGGACGGTTAGTTGTTATTGGCCTTCACCCCACCCCCAGTTTCCAGCACTGTAAGTAAATTCATATGTTTTCTTGCACACATATGAGACATCTCACAGGTGGACTCAAGCAATGACCGAGCCTTGCATTTAGATTCTGCCAGATGGCATTTTCAAGAGCTAGCATGAGTTGTGTTCCCATCCACAGGATAGAAGAATGTTATGCTCTCCACATTCTCACTTAGGAAACCTACTTTAATCTCCCCCCCCCCCCCGCACCACCACGTGGACAACATAAAGAAGTGTGTTCTAAACACAGGAGAGCACATGTTTCTGAGACCACTGTCTTCCACGTGACAGAAGACCCAGCTAAAGCAACTCAAGAAGACGGGGCTGAGTTTGGCTCACAGGCCCTCTCCATCAATGAAGAAGGCTTTGGAAAAGAGCAGAGCAGGTTAGACGTGGACTTGTGGCAGCTGGCCCCACTGCATGTAGGGCCAGACAGAAGCAAAGAGGTTTTTGTGAACCAGAGGCAGGTCTCGCTTTGAGACTCAGAGCCAGGGAAGCCACAGTCTGAGCCTCTGGACCTTCTCAAAGCAGCACTATCCAGTGGGAAACATGTGCACAAACTCATGAACCTATATGGGACACTTCATATTTACACTGGACAGGGTCTCTTGTGTTTCCTGTTCCGTTAATTAATACTCATAGTTTCTACTCTTTGTAATAATTATCTAAATGGTCTTATTAAATAAAAAACATGAAGCCAAATATAGGGGTGAAAACCTAGAGAAATTGGGGAAATAGGGAAAGCCACACCAACTTTACTCACCAACTCTTCAGCTTCCAAATGCCTTGATTTCCTGTCTACCCATGTCATATGCTTTGCTGTTCTGCCCTTGATTTGCTTCTCTATGTCCAGCTACATCACTTCCTCCCTACACAAGTCTGTTACTTCTGTCTGGTCTGTATAAAACCTCCAGACTTCCATGGTTAACTAGTTTTGGAATTAAGGTGTGTACCACCACACTTGGCTCTGTTTCCAGTGTGCCTTGAACTCACAGAGATCTGCTGGCCAAGTGATACGATTAAGGGCGTGAGCTAACCATTGCCCAACTTTTTGTTTACTTAAAATGGCTTGCATTTTCTCCAATCTCCAGGAAAGCTTTATTTATTAAAACACAAACAAAATCACTACAACTCTTTAAAAGTGTGGTTGTCTTTCTCATTATTGAAATAAATTCTTTGTGTATTATGGATTCTCAATGATATGATATTGTGGTAATGTTTCTCATAGATGCTGCTTTTAGTTTTTTTGGGTATTTGTTTTAATTAATTAATTGTATTTTGTGGTATGTGATTGTGATCATATATGTTCAGTGCCTGCAGCTGTCAAAAGACAGGGCCGGACCCACTAGAACTGGAAGTAGTGGTGGTTGTGAGTCACCGTGTGGAGCTAAACCTGGTCCTTGGCAAAGCAAAAGTGCTCTAACCATCAGGCCAGCACACCAGCTCCTTGGTTTTGATGCAAATGGTCTTTGTTTTACTTGTCTCCTGTGCGTGCCTCTGTGTGTGTGTGTGTGTCGTGTGTGTTGGTGTGTGGTCTGTGTCTGTCGTGTCTGTGTCCTGTTTATATGTGTGTGGCAGGCTTGATGTCCATTTTCTTTGATCAGGTCACTCTTACTTTTATGATTCTGATTTGTTAGTCTATTTTTTCATGGCGTCTAGTTTGTTGTCTTGAGAGAGAAGGGTTTTTCTATCCTGGATTAGTTCTCTTCTGTGTACTTTGTTAGGTGTTTGTTATATTCAATGCTGCCATCTTTCTTTCCTTCTTCATCTACCAGTAAGAATCGGTAGACACTGCTAAAGGATTTGATGGGAGGAAGGTGTGAAGGGTCTTCCTCCGCCTCTTCCTCTCTGACTTAGTCTGTGCTGCTAGAACAAGTCACCCAGCCTGAGGAGCTTTGAAAACAACTTTCATACTTCAGTTCTGGAACTCAGAACCAAGATCAAGACTGGCAGATTTGAAATCTGGTAACATTGCGCAGTGCCGGCAGTTTGGACTAGTGTTTTCTAGTTTTTTAGAGCTTAAAGAACTGAGAAGTGTAATATAACAGGAAAATACACATAAACAGGAAGATACACATAAACAGGAAGTACTCAAACAGAAGGGTACACATAAACAGGAAGGACACATAAACAGAAGGTACACATAACAGGAAGGTACACATGAACAGGAAGTACATAAACAGAAGTACACATTAACAGGAAGGCAAACAAAGGCACGATAACAGAGTACTAACAGAGTAAACGGAACACAATAAACAGGACACTTAACAGGAAGTACCAAAACAGGAAGGTACACCAGAACAGGAAGGCTAAGGAACAACACTGAAGAAGAAAGTCAAGCTAAGGAGTCCTAGGTCGTTTATTAAAAAGCTTACTGAAGGCGCAAGAGGGTGTGGGTGCTTGAGCTAGGTGCAGCAGTTTGTCTTGAAGTTTCTTTTTATGAGATAGGAGGAAGTAGAATTGATTGCTTGGGAAAGTATGTGGTTGTGGGTAGTTAGAATGTAGGCCTCCAAGAATATCACAGGTATACGCTAGAACTTTTCTGGTCCTGCCTGGCCCACAGTCAGGACAAATCTCTCTCCCACCAAGTCCACAGCCCACTTATAAAAAACACATGGACTCTTATATTATTATAAACTGAGCCTGGCAGGCTTCTTGCTACTGTTCTTGATTTCTTAATTAACCATTTCTATTAATCTGTAATTGCCACATGGCTTGTTGGCTTACCGGATCTTAACATCTTCTCATGGTGGTGGCAGTCTCCTGTCTCAGGCTTCCTATTCCCAGAATTCTCTTCTCTGCTTGTCCTGCTATACTTCTGCCTTGCTACTGGCCAATAAGGTGTTTTATTTACTACCAATCAGAGCAACACATTTAACATAGAGAACATCCCACAGCACTTCCCCTTTTCTTGTTTCAAAAAGGAAGGTTTTAACTTTCACATAGTAAAATTACTTAAAACAAAACAATTATCAAGCAAAGAATTACACTCACAATATCTAGTATGTTTATAATATCTAATCTATTTGTATTTGGCAAATTAAAGAAGATAATCCTATCATATCCTATATTTGTGAGTCTAAGGTTTCATATCTAATTATCTTTTATCATAACTAAGGAAAAATTATAACTATCTAGTCTTCAACTACACAAAGACCTCCAAAGGATATAATATTACCTGAGAAATGGAAGACGTATGCAAGCAATTTTTGGGAGTCTTGCAAGAGTAGACAGAGACCTCTGGCAGCTTGGGACAGTTATCCAAAGTTCCTTCTGTAAGTTGGGGCATCTGTCTTCAGCCCACAGGCTAGAGGTCTCTCAGTCACTTCTCTGTGTCTGTAGAATGTCTGGCATTTCCTCTGTAAAGCAGACCCTGAAGGACCATTTTGCTAAGCAAAGTTTAGTGGTCACCTTCTATGGGTCTGCATTCAGTTGATACATTTTTTTTCAAGCAGTCCAGGCAAGAACAGTTTCTTGTCCAAATGGCTATTTTTGCCAAGAAGAAGATAAACTCCATACAGAGGTCTCGATGCATTAGAGGCTCAGCTAGTAGGGAAGATGCAGAGAACTCTGTGTGTGTGTGTGTGTGTGTGTGTGCGTGTGTGTGTGTGTGTGTGTGCGCGTGTGTATGTGTGTGTGTGTGTATGTGTGTGTGTACGCGTGCGCGTGTGTGCGTGTGTGTGCGCGTGTGTGCGTGTGTGTGTGCGTGCGTGCGTGCGTGCGTGTGTGTGTTTGCACACACATGCACGTGTGTTGCCCAGTATGGTAAAGATTGGAAGTCACGGTTTAGGCATGTTTTCTGTGAAAGTCGGCCTTACTCCTTTGCTAGTAATGGGGATGGCACATGAGTAGTTGGGGCAGAAGCAACTGTGAGCAGGCCCCAGGTGTCTCCAAACTGATTGAAATTCAGCGTCATTTTCTGCCATGGACCACGTGACCGTGAACCAGTTCTACCTGAGAGTGCCAGATACCCTGCCTTCTCTTTCCTGGTGGACTGAGGAAGACAGCCTTGGACAGGCTGTAGCCAAGGCAATTTTATAATGCTCTGTCAACTTGCATCTATTCAGCCATCAATGAAAGAATATGCTTTGAAATTGGGGTAAGCTCAGTGGTTTAATATTTATATCAAGGTGAAGATTATGCCCCAATTTGAAATAACAATATAGGAAAATGTCATCAGAATTCAGAAGGCAGGGGTATGTGAATACTGAGCAGTTACCTGAGCTATGGGATGAATTTTACGGTTACAAATACAGAAACTTCTCACCGATTGTTTCTGCTACCTTCCTTGTATTTTTAAAGTGCCAGTGACTGGGGCATTTTCATTGTTCAGGTTCAGGATGAAGAAACATTGGCTGGCTGTGTTAATGACAGGATTGTCTTGCCTGTGCTTACATTGGACACTTGTACCCATGTACCCATCTTTCAAATGCAGGTTCTGAGAACTGTATGGTTTTTCTTTACATACCTCTCACAATGACTGAGCTGGTGAAGGTAGTCTACAGGGAGACTGTATGGAAGCCACCACAGTCTCATGCTCTCCTACTCTTTTAGAAGTACTCTTGGGTGTCCTCTGTACATTTTCCCATCATGATCTTGCATGTCTCTTGCTCATAGAAATCCTTCCTCTCTCTCATTGATTGGACTCCTGGAGCTTGGGGGGCGGGGGGATGACTCCAGGCAGTGGGATTGGACCCCTCTCTGCTGCATGAACCGGCTTTTTGGAGCCTAGTGCCTATGGTGGGACACTTTGTGCAGCCTTGGTGCAGGGAGGAGGGGACTTGGATCTACCCCAACTCAATGTACCAGGCTCTGCTGACTCCCCATAGGAGACCTTGCCTTGGAGAAGGTGGGGTTGGGGGATAAAGCTGGGGGACGGGAGGAGGGAAGTGAGGGGTTGGTATGTAAAATGAATAGAAATCTCAATAATAATAATAATAATATTAATAATAATAATGAATAATGATAATATTAATAAAAAAATGTTTATTTAAAAATACCCTTGGGACCTATTTCATTTTTCCCTTTGTGTCTCATAAATATTCTACTGCCATCTTCTCTCCTCTGCCTCCCCCCCCCCCTTGCTCTAATATAATTCCATCTGCATACATTTCAAGATGGCTTAGTGGGTAAAGGCACTTGCCCTCTGTCCTGAGTTCAATCCTCAGGACCACATACTGGAAGGAAAGAACCGACTCCCACAAGCTGCCCTCTGACCTCCACATACATGCCCTTGGCACACATAAATAAATACCTGTAATAAAAGAGGGTCGGTGAGCCACAGGGAAGTTAAAGAATGTAACAAGTTTATTTCAGTTCTTGGATGAACAGACCTAAGTAGCCCCTTCACACATGCAGGGCTTACTGTCAAAACTGTCAAAATGACACCCTTGTCCCCTGGCAGCCTCCAGTGGCCATCAAGCCGGGCTTTGAAGTCTCTCACAGCTGCCTTGAACCCCACTTCTGCCATTCGGGTGTATAGCCTGGGGTGATGACTTCTGACCTTGTCCTTTGGTCTGGAGTGGGTTATAATATTGCCTAGTCTGCCTCCCACACTGTGCCTCCTCCTTCTTCTGGTTCGGGTTCTCTTGGGGGAATGTCTCACTTACTCTACATGGTCCTACTGTGGCTGTTAGCATGTGGTCATGGTCTTCCTCACTCAGGGAGTGTGCCCTCGATTGGTCCTCCTGACTGCCTGTGGGAGGCATGTCATTCAGAAGCATTCCCAGACAGCACTTTCCAGAACTAGGCAGAGAGAAACAGTTACTTTTGAATTAAGGATGCTTTGCAGAGAGAGAGAAATCTGGGCAGTCCGGCAGCTTTTGTTTACCACGTGCTGGTTTTCTTGGAGGATGAAGAACAGGGCAAGAAGAATGAGAGGCAGGCAGGGGCCAAGGGCTTAGCTGCGTTGCCTCAGGACACCTCTGGCTTCCGGAGTCAGGAAGCCAGAGTTTCCATGTTTTTTGTCTCAGTGACTTTGGAGAAAGAAGAATTTCTGCTAGGTCCAGTTAGAAGAGCTCATATGCAGCATTTTCAGCCTCTATATTTTGCAATGTTCACATTTTGTAAGCAATAGGTGAGTTCATAACTATAAAGATTGAAACACCCTTGTTTTTCCTTAGAAGTCTTGATCAGTAAGTGGAAGTCTCCCTTACTTCCAGCCCCTTTTCTCTGTATGCACACCCACATGTATATATACATGCATACTGTAGATGTAACCATCTTGTTAAATAAGAAACACAGAGCCAAATACAGAGTTAAAAGCCAAGAGGTCAGAGCAATAGCTGAGAGCTGAAAACCCTTTACCCTTTCACTGCTGCTGCTGTCCTTCCTCTCTGCCAGAGACCTACTTCCTGTGTCCTATCTTTTTTTATAGACTTTCTGTTCTGCCTTCTCATTGGTTGTAAACCCAACCACATGACCTCCTCATCACTGCCTGTCTATACAGACCCTCCAGGTCTTCTATGGTTGGTACTGAGATTAAAGGCGTGTGTCTCCATGCTGGCTGTATCCTTGAACACACAGAGATCCGCCTAGCTCTGCCTCCCAAGTGCTGGGATTAAAGGCGTGCCCCACTACTGCCCAGCTTCTGCTATGGCTTGCTCTGACCCCAAGGCAACTTTATTAACATACAAATAAAATCATGTTTCAGTACAAATAAAATATCACCATAGTATACTTTGCTTTATTTTTTAATATGTAGAGTTGTATTTCTCATTGTTTTGTAAATCATTTCCTTTTTTTTCAGTTCTTTGATGTTAGTACATATAATTCTACTTCATTCTTATCAAGTACTTCAGGGATTAGATGACACAAACACTTCACCCCAATGATGGACGGTTAGTTGTTATTGGCCTCACCCCACCCCAGTTTCCAGCACTGTAAGTAAATTCATATGTTTTTCTTGCACACATATGGAGACATCTCACAGGTGGACTTCAAGAATGACCGAGCCTTGCATTTAGATTCTGCCAGATGGCATTTCAAAGAGCTAGCATGAGTTGTGTTCCCATCCACAGGATAGAAGAATGTTTGCTCTCCACATTCTCACTTAGGGAAAGCCTACTTTAATCTCCCCTCCCCCCCCCCACCACCACGTGGACAACATAAAGAAGTGTGTTCTAAACACAGGAGAGCACATGTTTCTGAGAGCCACTGTCTTCCCACTGTGACAGAAGACCCAGCGTAAGCAACTCAAGGAAGACGGGGCTGAGTTTGGCTCACAGGCCCTGCTCCATCACGATGAAGAAGGCTTGGCAAAAGAGCAGAGCAGGTTAGACGTGGACTTGTGGCAGCTGGCCCCACTGCATGTAGGGCCAGACAGGAAGCAAAGAGGTTTTTGTGGAACCAGAGGCAGGTCTCGCTATTGAGACTCAGAGCCAGGGAAGCCACAGTCTGAGCCTCTGGAACCTTCCAAAGCAGCACTATCCAGTGGGAACCATGTGCACAAACTCATGAACCTATATGGGACACTTCATATTTACACTGGACAGTGTCTCTTGTGTTTCCTGTTCCGTTAATTAATACTCATAGTTTCTACTCTTTGTAGATGAATTTCTAAATGGTCTTATTAAATAAAAAACATGAAGCCAAATATAGGGGTGAAAACCTGAGAGAAATTGGGGAAATAGGGAAAGCCACCAGCCAACTTTACCTCACCAACTCTTCAGCTTCCAAATGCCTTGATTTCCTGTCTACCCATGTCTATATGCTTTGCTGTTCTGCCCTCTGATTTGCTCTCTATGTCCAGCTACATCACTTCCTCTTCCTACACAGTTCTGTTACTTCCTGTCTGTCTGTATAGACCTCCAGACTTCCATGGTTAACTAGTTTTGGAATTTAAGGTGTGTACCACCACACTTGGCTCTGTTTCCAGTGTGGCCTTGAACTCACAGAGATCCTGCTGGCCAAGTGATACGATTAAGGGCGTGAGCTACCATTGCCCAACTTCTTTGTTTACTTAAAATGGCTTGCTATTTTCTCCAATCTCCAGGAAAGCTTTATTTATTAAAACACAAACAAAATATCACTACAACTCTTTAAAAGTGTGGGTTGTCTTTTCTCATTGATTTGAATAAATTCTTTGTGTATTATGGATCTCAATGATATGATATTGTGGTAAATGTTTTCTCATAGATGCTGCTTTTAGTTTTTTTGGGTATTTTGTTTTAATTAATTAATTGTATTTTGTGTGTATGTATGTGCATCATATATGTTCAGTGCCTGCAGCTGTCAAAAGACAGGGCCGGACCCACTAGAACTGGAGTAGTGGGTGGTTGTGAGTCACCGTGTGGGAGCTAAACCTGGGTCCTTGGCAAGAGCAACAAGTGCTCTAACCATCAGGCCAGCACACCAGCTCCTTGGTTTTGATGCAAATGGTTCTTTTGTTTTACTTGTCTCCTGTGCGTGCCTCTGTGTGTGTGTGTGTGTCTGTGTGTGTGTGTGTGTCTGTGTCTGTGTCTGTGTCTGTGTTTATATGTGTGTGGCTTTAGGCTTGATGTCCATTTTTCTTTGATCAGGTACACTTTTCTAACTTTTATGAATTCTGATTTGTTAGTCTATTTTTCATGGCGTCTGAGTTTGTTGTCTTGAGAGAGAAGGATTTTTCTATCCTGGATTAGTTTCTCTTCTGTGTACTTTGTTAGGTGTTTGTTATATTCAATGCTGCCATCTTTCTTTTCCTGTCTTCATCTACCAGTAAGAACTGTGTAGACACTGCTAAAGGATTTGATGGGAGGAAGGTGTGAAGGGTCTTGCCTCCGCCTCTCCTCTCTGACTTAGTCTGTGCTGCTAGACAAGTCACCCCAGCCTGAGGAGCTTTGAAAACAAACGTTCATACTTCAGTTCTGGAGACTCAGAACCAAGATCAAGACTGGCAGATTTGAAATCTGGTAACATTGCCAGTGCCGCAGTTTGGACTAGGTGTTTCTAGTTTTTTAGAGTCTTAAAGAACTGAGAAGTGTATATAAACAGGAAAATACACATAAACAGGAAGATACACATAAACAGGAAGGTACTCATAAACAGGAAGGTACACATAAACAGGAAGATACACATAAACAGGAAGGTACACATAAACAGGAAGGTACACATGAACAGGAAGGTACACATAAACAGGAAAATACACTTGAACAGGAAGGTACACATGAACAGGAAGGTACACATGAACAGGAAGGTACACATAAACAGGAAGGTAGCAAGAGGTTTGATTTAAAAAGCTACTGCAAAGGCTGCAAGAGGGTGGTGGGCTGCTTGAGCTAGGGTGCCAGCAGTTGTCATTTGAAGTTTCTTTTTATGGAGCTCAGGAGGAAGTAGAATTGATTGCTATGGGGTAAAGTATGTGTGGTTGTGGTAGTTAGAATGTAATTGGCCTCCAGAAGTTCACAGGTATAGCTAGAACTTTTCTGGTCCTGCCTGGCCCACAGTCAGGACAAATCTCTCTCACCCACCAGTCCCACAGCCCACTTATAAAATAAACACATGGACTCTTATATTATTTATAAACTGTATGGCCATGGCAGGCTTCTTGCTAACTGTTCTTGTTTCTTAAATTAACCCATTTCTATTAATCTGTAAGTTGCCACATGGCTTGTGGCTTACCGGTATCTTAACATCTTCTCATGGTGGTGGCTGGCAGCGTCTCTCTGTCTCAGGCTTCCTATTCCCAGAATTCTCTTCTCTGCTTGTCCTGCCTATACTTCCTGCCTTGGCTACTGGCCAATAAGTGTTTTATTTACTAACCAATCAGAGCAACACATTTAACATAGAGAACATCCCACAGCACTTCCCCTTTTCTTGTTTTCAAAAAGGAAGGTTTTAACTTTCACATAGTAAAATTACTTAAAACAAAACAATTATCAAGCAAGAATTACACTTACAATATCTAGTATGTTTATAATATCTAATCTATTTGTATTTGGCAAAATTAAAGAAGATATCCTATCTATCCTATATTTGTGAGTCTAAGGTTTCATATCTAAATTATCTTTTATCATAACTAAGGAAAATTATAACTATCTAGTCTTCAACTACATCAAAGACCTCCAAAGGATATAATATTACCTGAGAAATGGAAGACGTATGCAAGCAATTTTTGGGAGTCTTGCAAGAGTAGACAGAGACCTCTGGCAGCTTGGACAGTTATCCAAAGTTCCTTTGTAAAGTTGGGGCATCTGTCTTCAGCCCACAGGTCTAGAGTCTCTCAGTCACTTTTCTCTGTGTCCTGTAGAATGTCTGGCAGTTTCCTCTGTAAAGCAGGACCCTGAAGGACCATTTTGCTAAGCAAAGTTTAGTGGTCACCTTCTATGGGTCCTGCATGTCCAGTTGATACATTTTTTTTCAAGCAGTCCAGGCAAGAACAGTTTCTTGTCCAAATGGCTATTTTTGTCAAGAAGAAGATAAACTCCATACAGAGGGTCTTTGATGCCATCCTCTCTGAAGTAAATTGGTGCTGCCAGGAGCAGACATGTCTCATTGTCCAGAAGATTTAAAATTTTAAAACATTTAATATGTCATATTCTGTAGGTCTTTGAAGTGTTTGAAGATTACCTACCTAACTGAATTATATCTATGTATACCTAGAAAACTTAACTAACAGGACTTCATGTGTGATTATCATAGATGACTAACTATTAATCTATTTCTTAATTATCCATTATAATCTAAATGAGTTACATAAACATAATACCTCAAACAAGAGTAGAAATATATATATAATAACAAAATTAACTTTAAATTTGTATCAATAAACTAAAATCCATAGCAATGTAAAAAATTTTTAAACAAGTTGTTGCTCTTTAAAAGTAGGTTCAACAATCTACCTGGCTACCCACTACACACAGGGATTGGCACTATTAGGAACTGTGGCTTTGTTGAAGGAAGCGTGTCACTGTGGGGGCAGGCTTTGAGGTATCCTATGCTCAAGCTACTCCCAGTGTCAATTCACTTCCTGTTGCCCTTAGAATAAGATGTAGAACTCTCAGCTCCTTCTCCAGCACCATGTCTGCCTGCACACTACTATGTCCTACCATGATGATAATGGACTAAACCTCTGAACTGTAAGTTATCCCAATTAAATGTTTTTCTTTATAAGAGTTTCTGTGATCATGGTGTCTCTTCACAGCAATAAAAATCCTAACTAAAACAGAAGTTGGTACCAGGGACTGGGGTATTGCTGCGATAGGCCTGACTATGTTTTTATTTGGAGCAACTTGGGCTTTCAGAGTTTGGGTTAGGAAAGCAGTGGAATGCTTTAAGCACTGCTTAATGGACTATACTAGTAGGAGCATGGAAGACAGTGGTGCTAAGAGTAATTTGAACTGTGGGAGGCTGGCTCAAGAGGTTTCAGAGGTGAAGAATTTTAGAATGTTGCCTATCATTCTTGTGATATTTTGATTATGAAAGTGGCTGCTTTTTACCCTTGTCTGAAGAGTCTGCCCAAGGCTAAAGTGAAGAGATTTGAATTAATTCCACTGGCAGAGGAAATCTCAAAACAGCCTAGTACAGACTCTGTTGTATGGTTACTGGTGTTCATGCTTACAAAGATTTATAATGAAAAGAGCAAGCTGATCAAAATGTACAATTTGAGGAGAAAAAGAGCACCAGGAAGTGGGATGGAGCCAAGTCTTGTGTTCAAGGAGATAAACAGATTAAGGAAAGGAAAAAAGGGAGTGGTGTCCTCAGGACAAGATCCCACCCAGATAAGTTTCTCCTTTGTGAAAAGGAATTAGAGAAAAGCTTAGAGCTGGTTATGGTGGGGCACACCTTTAATTCCAGCATTGGAAGGCAGAGGCTGGTGCATCTCTGAGTTTGAGGCAACTCTGGTCAGTCTACAGAGGAAGTTACAGAACAGCCAAGCTTAGGCAGTGAAGAAAATCACCAAAAACAGAAAGCTGGTGAAGATGCAATTGAATGAGGGGGTCATGTTCCAGCCCCAGCAAGCATCAGAACTTGGCAGTTTTGGCTATGTGGTTCTGGCTTTAGAATCAAGGATAGAAGAAAGGGGTTATGAAACCTTCCTCTACAACTAAGGAAAGCTGCTGAGGCCAGGCAGGTATCAGGGATATCCCTGAATGGAGGCCCAGAGAGGCCATTGTGTGAAGCTGTGAAGTTGAAGCCTGAATTGCCTTAGAGACCCCAAGATGTTGAAGATGCCAGAGCCAAGGCATACCTCCCAAGGAAAGCTGCTAACAGGGAGTGGAACCAGCCCAAGAGAAAGAAGTGTGTTGCAGTCAACAAAGCTGAAAGGAGTTGGAGATCTGGAGAACGTTTTGACATCAGACATGGAAATGCTGAATTTAGAGTTTGCCCATCTGGTTTTGGTCTTGCTGTGGTCCAGTACTTCCTCACTATGCTTCCTTCCCTACATTTTGGAACAGTTTTGTATATCCTGTGCCATTATATGTTGGGAGTATGTGATCTGCTTTTTGATTTTAATTTTATAGGGGGTTACAGTTAAGAGACTGCATGAATCTCAAAAGAGACTTTGAACTTTGGACTCCCCCCACCCGCCACCCCCTGACAGGGTTTTTTTTTGTGTGTATATGTGTAGTTTTGGTGCCTGTCCTGGATCTCACTCTGCAGACCAGGCTGGCCTTGAACTCACAGAGATCCACCTGGCTCTGCCTCTTGAGTGCTGGGATTAAAGGCATGCACCACAACCTCCTGGCATGAACTTTGGACTTTTAAACACTGCTGAGACTGTGACAGACTATGGGGACTTTTGAAGTTGTACTAAATACATTTTGCATTATGATATGGTTACAAGCTTATGGGGGCCAGGGAGTAGAATGCAGTAGTTTGAATGTAATTGGTCTCCATAATCTCATAGGGAGTGGCACTACCAAGAGGTGTGGTTTGAATGTAATTGGCGCCCATAGGCTCATAGGGAGTAGTACTATTAGTAGCTGTGACTTTGTTGGAGGAAGTTTGTCACTCTGGGGGTCAGCTTGAGGTCTCCTTTGCTCAAGCTATTCCCAGTATCAGTTCACTTCCTGTTGCCTTCAGATCAAGATGCAGGACTCTCAGCTCCTCCAGCACCATGTTTGCATGCACACCACCATGTCCCACCATAATGATATGGACTAAACCTCTGAAAATGTAAGCCACCTTAATTAATTGTTTTTCCTTTATAAGAGTTGCTGTGGTCATGGTGTCTCTTCACAGCAATAGAAACCCTAAGGCAGTGGTTCTTTACTTCAATTGAGAGGCTTGGATTACGTAAGTCTATTTACTGTGCACAGCCTTTCCCATGATTCCCATTTGATTTTAATCATATGCATGTCTAATTATGCATAGATATAATATGTTAACTATGTTTTCCCTCTAGAAGTTCATTCAGAGGACACAATTTGCCCCCAACTAGTCAGATTAGCTAGTTTTCTCTTGCAAATGACTCAGGTAACTTAGAGAAGAAAGGGTTTCTTTGGGCTTAAGGTTCCAGAGGGTTAGAGTCCATGGTGGTGGGGCAGCATGGCAGGAGGTGACTGGCATTGTGGTTGGGAGCTGCAGGCTGAGAGCTCACATCCTTTACTGCAGGCACAAAGCAGAGAGAGAGCATCTGGACATGGTGCAAAGCCTTAAGTTCTCAAAGTCCTCTTCCAGTGGCATACTTCTTCCAACAAGGCCACACCTCCTAAACCTCCCACAGAGCATGGCCAAATGGAGTCCAAGGGTTCGGCTACATGAGATTATGGGAGACATTCTCCCTGAAACCACCACATGAGTTCAGGCTGTATCTGCCCTCAGCCTTTGGTCTCCCCCACCTTCCCCTGTTCAAAGACATGTTTGAATGGAAACTAACCACAAAGAGGCGTTACCGAGTACTGAGTCCCACTGTCAGAAGTTGAGTATGTGTGAGGCTGAAGCTGATAGAAGTGGAGGCCCGGCTGCTCCTGTTGTCAGCAGGGAGTGTGAGTGCAACTTAAGTCAGTACAGTCCCAGGTGGCTCAGCCATTCCTGTGCTTGCCTCCCTCAGTGAGAACTCACTTCCTGGTTCATACCGGCACCTTCTGGCTGTGCCCTCCCTCCTGATCCAATCACCTTGTCCCACTCCTAATACCCTCCAGCTGGGATTAGGCTTCAACATGACTTTTGGATGAATGGGTGAATGAATTCACTCAGAGTGAATATACCCACCATCACACCCCCCGGCTCTCCCACCACCACATAAACAGGCTTGCTTCCTTCATGGTGGAGACACACGAGTCTTTCTTTGACGCTGAGGAGTTTGGGCACAATGCTTGGGGATCCTGTGTCCATTCTGCATGATCAGGTTACTAGCTATTTCCTGGAAGTGCTCAGAGCCACACGCAATCTCTGCTGGCCTAGGAACATTACCTGTTTTTCCTGTCCACAGCTGGTCCTCAAATATGGAATTCAAACTTATTCTTAGGCCAAGGACCTTGGAGTCATCTGGATTCTTACTTTTCACTGTCCCCATCTAATTCCTCAGTAGAGTCTCTCAGCTCTTCCTGAACATACAGAAATAATTTGGCCATGGGACTGGAGAGATGGCTCAGTGGTTAGAGCACTGGCTGCTCTAACTCAGATTTGATACCCAGAACCAACATGACAGCTCACAGCTGTCTCAAGGGATCTGATGCTCTCTTCCAGCCTCCTCAGGCAACAGGCATGCATGTGATGCCCAGACATGCATGCAGGCAAAACACCCATACACATACAAATAGATTTAGTGTTTCCAGAAGAACCTGACCACTTTTCAGTAGTTTCTCCACCCATCCCATCCTGCCTCTGTTCTCTCCCGGAGCAGCCAGAGTGCCTGAGTCCCCTTTTAAATTCAAGCCCTCTGCTCAGAATGCTCTAGACCCAGAGGTGCTGGCAGAGCCTGCGCGGTCCTCCATGGCCCTCTCCCTCACGGCTTCTTCCTTCCTCGCTGTCCTCTCTCAGTCCCCCACTTGGGTACTTGCTGCTGCTGTCTGGAGCATCCTTCTCTCATTTGCCCCTTACCGGAGGCCTTCCCTGGTCCTGCGTCAAGCAGTGGTCCTAGCCTCCACCACCCTCGGTCCTCTTTCCTCTTCAGGTTTTCTCTGGTACGTCATTCATTTACCTGTCTCTTTTTTTTCCTTCCTGAGCTGAGATGTATTTTCCATGAGAAAAGTAACTGCTTTGATCCCTGATGATGAATCTCCAGTATGTACAACAATTTCCAACATATAGAAGCTCCTCACCCATTTGTTAAATAAATATAGAAGTGTCAACCCTGGGTTTATTCTGGTATGGACCCAACTTGCCATGGGAACCTCTGTGACTTTTTGCGGGTCCTCCACAGAGAGGGCAATTTGAGTATCTCTTTTGCATACTGCTGCTTCCTGCGGACCCAGTATCGTCTGCCCAGGCGTCCTCACGCCAGCTGTAAATCAGCACAGCTCAGCCTGTGCCTTCTCACATGACCAAAGGGCACATCAGTGAGCTCTTCAGCAGCTTCCCTAATGGGTGTCATCTTCAAAAACAACCTGTGGCTTGTGGCTCCAGTTTTGCTGTGACAGTGTCTCCCTGCTTCTCAAGAAACGTCTTAATGACGCCTGGCACGCTGACCTCCACACAGGCTCACTTCACCATGCTGTAAAATGGATCCCTAAAAATAGGCAGGATGGCAGATGAAGGCAATATATTATGGAGCTCCCTCCTCACTTCTCCTACAGCCCAGCACACAGAGCATTCATTGAGGAAGTGAACCCCTCAGTTGTGCTGGAATGAGGCAGGTTGGGATGTGCATGGAGCATCATCTTTTCCTCCATTGGAGGTACTTACTTGGGCACCTGCTGTTCCCCCATCTCTGACATGGCCTTTTCTCTGATTTTGAACAAGTTTTTTTTTTGTTTTTGTTTTTGTTTTTGTTTTTTTTGCATGTGTGAGGGGTGCAATTTAGAACAATTAAGTTGATTGTGTAAGAAATAACTTTTTTCAAACACAGCATCACTAGAGTGGAGATTTCTTGACTCAGTATCACCGCTTAATTATGGCTGTCAGGTGAGATGTTGTGACCTGATTAATATAAAGATATATCTCAGTTGTAAGGCAGGCATTTCATAAATTAGGCTTTATTGCTTAGAACAGTTTTAGGTTCATAGCAAAGTCGAGCTGGAGGGATGTAGATTTTTCATATACCCCACCATATGCACATTCTTTCCACTAATAGCCTCCCCTGCTGGGATGGTTAATTCTCACAGTTGATGAATCTACAGCCACACACATTTATCACTAGTATCACAGTGCATCCACGTTCTCTCCTGGTGGTGTACACTCTGTGAGTTTGACAGACAAATATCCACCATTATAGCATCATGCAGGGAATGTCAGTGTTCTAAGGTGAAATTGATTTTTTAAAATTTATTTATTTTTATGTGTATGAGTGTTCTGTCTGCATGTATATTTGTGTACTACATCCATGCCAATGACCATGGAGACCAGAAGAGGGCATTAGATCCTCCTGGGCTAGAGTGGGCAATGGTTGGGAGTCGCCATGTGGATGCAGGGAATCAAAATGGGTCCTGGAAGAGTAGACAGTGCTCTTAACCACTACACTACTGTCGCTCCAGCTTAGCAGGAATCTTAAAGGTTCTTATTAATAAAATCAACCCTGAGGCCAGGTATTGGGCTGGAAGATCAGAGAAGCAGAACAAGCCACAGCTACCTCACTTCACCAGTTCCTCAGCTGATCCTGTTTCCTCAGACTGGAAGCCTCTGAGTCCTTATCCAAAGCCTGAAAGCTTAACCAGCCAAATGCTTCTAGTTCCTGGTCTTCACGCCTTATATATCTTTCTCTTTCTGCCATTACTCCCTGGGATTAAAGGCTCACTTCTTGGGATTAAAGGCATGTGTCACCATGCCTGGCTGTTTCTAATGTGGCCTTGAACTCACAGAGATCCAAAGGGATTTCTGCCTCTGGAATGCTAGGATTAAAGGCATGAATGTCACCATTTTCTAGCCTCTGTGTCTAGTGGCTATCTGTTCTCTGACCCCAGGTAAGTTTATTAGGGTGTACAATATTTTGGGAAACACAATACCACCACATCCAGCCCTGGGAAATTAAATTTTATTGAGACAGGGCATATGTGATTATGCTTTCTTTAATATGTTTTAACATTACATATGAAGCTAAAGCTACCACCTCCAGTCTTGGGGCTGGCCCCAGACTTAATTCATTAATAACTCGTTTGTGTGTTTTCATTTGCAGCCCAGGCAACCTGAAGCACAGTGCAATAGCACCAAGATGGCTCTAGTACTGTTGACAAAGGAGCTTTAGGGGCAGATGTATGTTGGGGGGCCTGCGCTTCATCAGCTCACAGATACCCCACCAAGGAGGGAGTGAGTACTTACTCTTTCATTACAATCAGCTTCCCTGAAGTATTAGTCATGTGCCATTAACCTTTCAAAACATCTTTCAAAGGTTATAATATGTCATTACTCTTTGCTCTTTCCTCCCTCCAGACTCTCCCATGGACCTCCATGGCTTCTCTCTCCTTAATTTTTATATTTTATATGTTCCTAATTATACACCCACAATCTGCTCAGTCCCTCCGATGTTACTTGTATGTGTATGATTTCATCTGGTGCTGGGGATTCATGCGTTTTCACTCTTCTGGTGCCAGTGTGACTATTGGTGTCAGGTCAAGTTCAGGATGCCATGTTGGCAAGACTTCATGAGTGTAGTGTCTCTGGCATTTCTAGGAGACAGAATCTCACATCACACTTCTTGTGTCTGCCCCTCTTACCATCTTTCTGCCCTGTCTTCTGCAATGATCTCCAAGCCTTAGGTTCAGGGATGGTGTAGCAGACGTATCAGTTGGGATTGGGCTCTATAAATGCATTTTGATCAGTTCTGGTTTTCCATAATGATCTCCATCTGTTGCCAAGAGACATTCCTTGATGAGGGGTGGGAACTACACTTATCTGTGGTATAAAAATGAATATTAAGAATGAAGTTAGGAGTTATGCTGGCTTAGTAAATTTGTGGTTGTAGGTTCCTCTCCAAGATCCATGATGTCATTAACCCTGGGTAGTTGATACCAGGCATGATTTCTGTCCTGTTGAGTGAGCTCTAGTTAGGGAGGGGGAAGGAGATAAGAGAAGAAGAAGGAGGGTAAATAACAATAAGGATGTTTGAAAAAGTCATAAGGAATCATAGTATTACTTACCCACCTAAAAATACCCATGACACATTGTGCTGGCTAGTTTTCTGTTAACTTGATACAAAATAGAGTTACTGGGTAAGAGAGAACCCCATTGAGAATATGCCCCCACCAGACTGGCCTGTGGGGTGTTTTCTTGGTTGATGATTGATGTGGGAGGGC
The DNA here is from genome assembly GCF_903995425.1 of Onychomys torridus. Classification (NCBI taxonomy): domain Eukaryota; kingdom Metazoa; phylum Chordata; class Mammalia; order Rodentia; family Cricetidae; genus Onychomys; species Onychomys torridus. Next base: position 172,904,929 of record NC_050443.1, read on the forward strand.
CCTGCTCTTTGTGTGTGATGCCAATAGTGGGTGGCCCTGGGTGCTATAAGAAAGCAGGCTGAGCAAACCATAAGGACAGGACAATCAACCGTGTTCCTTCATGGCTTCTGCATCAGCTCCTTCCTCCAGGTTCCTGTTAGAGTTCCTGTCCTGACTTTCTTCAATGATGAACACTGATAGAATCCAAATAAACCCTTTCTTCCCCAAGTTGCTTTTGGCCATGGTGCTTAACCACAGCAGTAGAAGCCCTAAGACAAAAAGGTAATGCAGTGTATAAATATGCATATGTAGTTTTTCCTTTCTTTTTTCTTTTTCTTTTCTTGGGTTTTTCAGACAGGGTTTCTCTGTATAGCCCTGGCTGTCCTGGAATACACTCTGTAGACCAGACTGGCTTTGAACTCAGAGATCCACCTGCCTCTGCCTCTCAGGTGCCGGAATTAAAGGTGTGTACTACTACTGCCTGGCTTACATACATAGTTTAAATGAAATTTCTCCATCCTGGATGACAATGTCCCCCCCTCAAAGAGCAACAGACCATCTAACAAAACATCCCAACAATAGGCATGGGAAGCTGTATTTGAGTTGTTGGTCTGGGTTGTCCAAGAGACTCCTGAACTAGTCTAAGTTATGAACATTGCCCTTGGTTGCCCTCTAGAGGTAGAAAGTAAGTCCCTATTGCTGTAGACACCATGTACTTTGGACACAGGGTCCAGAGGACCTGAGCTGGATTTGAACTAAAAGCTTCCCCATGAGGACTAGCTTTCATGTAATCAGAAGGCACCATGCAAGCTTCCAAAAGAGAGAAGCAACCAACAGCTCTACCCAGCTATGATGCCTATGAACCACAATAACAACCAACATGGATGATAAACCTGAGGATGCAGATAAGCACGCATACTTCGATGGTGACCAATGGTTCTGTGATTGGACTTAAGGCCCACTCAACAGGAAGGAAACCCTTCACCCTTTAAAATCACATAAATGGGCTGGTGAGATAGCTTAGTGGGCAATGGCTCTTGTTGTGCAAATGTGAGGACTTGAGTTCAAATCCAAGCCTGACATAAAAAGCAGGCAGTAACCCTCACTTGCATGCAACACACACACACACACACACACACACACACACACACACACACACACACACTATATGAACCAGTGGTTTTCACATATTCACAGCATTTTACACACACCATCAATAAGTCAGTTTGGAATATTTTCATACACTAAAGGAAACTTTATACTGATTAGCAGTCACTCTCCCCATTCCCTTCACTCTCCCCATTCCCTTCTCTATAATTCCCTGGTAACTATAAATTATTTTCTGTCTCTGTGGATTTTCTTCATCTGGATATTTCATATTAATGCAATAATGTAATATGTGGCCATCTGTGGGCTTAGCATTAGTCTTCATTCATGTAGCAGTGTGCCTATATAGTATTTTTCTTTGTAGTTGGGTAATATTCCACCATGCAAACAGACTACATTGTGTTTATCAGGTTATAGTGGACAGATGCCTGGGTTGCTTTCACTTGGAGTCTCTTAATGAGCTACGCTGCTATGAGCATTCAAGTGTAAGTTTTTGTGTGGACGTGTTTCTGGTTCTCTCAGATATTTGCCAACAGTAGAGTCCTGGGTCATTCGATAAGTCTCCACTCAATGTTTGGAGGGATCTTCAGAATGGATGAACTATCTCACAGTTCCATTGGCAATGACGAGGATTTAGCTGTCTCCCTCTCCCTGCCACACTGTTGCTTGAGCTTTAGCCACCTGAGTGGCTCTGAAGGACACTGTCTTCACATGTGTTTTCTTAATGACTGGTGACGCTGAGCATCTTCTCTTGGACCTTCTGGTCATTTGCATATTTTCTTTGGAGACAAGCCCATTGAATCCTCTGCCTCTGTTTCAGTTAGGCTGTTGGTCTTCTTTCTGAGGTTGTGTTCCTTTCTGGAGGTGGCAGGCAGAGCAGCATGCTTCTTGGTTCTTACCTTCTGGCTCAGCCCTGGCAGTTCTGCTTTCACTGCGGGCTCCTCTGCTCTCCCAGCTCTAAACAACACACGTTCCATTCATTGGTACCCAGTGTGTCTGTGCCAGGTACTGAATAGCCGCTAGTGCTGAAATAACTATGTCAGCATTTTGTCATGTGTGGGGGAGGAGCTCATGAGCCCCGCCTCTCTCAAGGGTCTGATGGCAGCTAATGGTTACAGGAAGGGGTGTCCATTTCCTTTAATGGTAGCCACTGATAGGCTATTTATGCTTAGTAAGTTGTCCTCTACCCATGCTCATGCAGGCAGCAACCCTAATTAAACTGAGTCAGACTCACAAGCCCACACACACATGCATGCACACACATGTGAGCATGTGTGCACTCATGAATATACATACACACATGCATGCACACACATGCACCATGAAAGTAGGAGAGGGGACTTGCTAGGAAGAAGGAGAAAAAGAAGGAGGAGGAGGAGGAGGAGGAGGAGGAGGAGGAGGAGGAGGAGACAAGGTTAATGGGCTGGGGGAGGTTAAAAATGACCAATAGCCAAAATTCATCACATACATATATGAAATTGTCAATGGAGGAAAAAAGCAGGAAGAGAGAAAGACATAAACAGAACAGCTGCAGAAAGAGATTCAAGTTTCCATTTCTAGACCAAAGTTACACAGTGCGAGATGCAGACAGATGTGCTGGCTTTCTTTACCACCAACACGGGACAAACAGACAATGAGTTCCAATTGTTGACGTCTGTGAAGAATACACTTCTCTTTGGGTCGGTGGTCAAAAGCTGAGGCTGAGGCCTCAGGTTAGTGATGTTTCACAAGTTGCTGTGCAGCCGACCATGGAGAGACCTGCTCCACCAGGCTGCAGGTTGCTCAGGCTGAAGCTGCAGGGACTGGAAACCGAGGAAGTGAAAAGGCTTCGTGGAGAAATTGCCTCTTCCTGGTTGAAGTGGGGAGATACAAATGCTTGCAGAGGTCTCATCACAGTTACCTGCTGGTCTAGAGTGTGCTGTTAGGTGGGTCTGTTGTGTTTCTGGAGAGACAGGAGGAATGCTAATGCACTGAATCCCTGTAGAGTTGTGAGTGGCGAGAAAGGGGTGGAGAGTCAGACTGCTGCTGAGTTCCCTATGGAAGTGCTGGCTTCTGCAAAGCAGCCACCAGAAACTGCCCAGCAGTGTCCCTGCGGCCGTGGGTGTGCCGGCTCACATTGTCCTGCCAGCAGCCTGGCACTTCCGGACTCATGGAGGGTACATTCTTCCTTTGTAGCCAAAGCAGATATTTTTGCTGCGTGTGAATCATCTGAGGAGTGAGAATAGCAGGCAAAGAAGGCAGGATCATCATTATCACCGAGAAGCATTTGTCAAGCACCTACCTAAGTGCACCAGGTTTCCCCAAGGCAGTGCCCAGCGGCCTTGGCTGGGTTTGGCTGCACCCTTCCTTGGAACTTGACCCCTCAGACCCTGATGGTGTGCTTAACATGGGTGTGTGGTTCCAGCATGAGGGCCGGTGTGCCCTCAAGAAGTTTCAATTTTGTGAGTAGAACAACACATGTGGACCACCAAGCAGGGTAGACTGTGTGTGATAAATGCTGCCACTGAGCTGTTAATAAAGTGGCAAACCTCATCCGTGAACTCGGACAGTCATTATCCCAGCTCAGCAGGATAACCATGATGACCCTCTGCAATTCACAGATGTCTTCCGAGTCAACAATACCACAGATTTGCCAGATCTAAACAGGCCAGTGGCCCTAACATGTTTGGGTCAGAGATCCCTTTTGGAAGCTGATGAAAATTTTGGATTTCTATCTACCTCAGAATTTCTTTGGAATGTATGCCTATGCAATCTCACAATTTCAATTCCTTGGTTTGTATGAACATGCTGAAAACCAACCTTGCAGGGGGCTATAGATTCATAATACTATTTTCAGAGCTTATATCCTGTAGGGTTTAAAATATTTTTATCAATTCTTGGAGAATTTCACAAATATATTTTGATAATAGTCACCACCCCAAAACTCCTCCCAGATCCACCCCCTCTTCATACCCACAAAACTTGTTCTCTCTCTCTTTCTCTTTGGTTGACCTACCAAAGGCCACACCCTTAAAGAAAATGGACTCTCCTCTCCCAGCAGGCATCAGCGCCAACAGCTTCTCAGCTTGAGGTGGAGCTTCTTCATTCCTGTCTTCCCGCTCCATTTGTCCATGTTGCCACAGTCACTGTTCCTATGTACAACTGTCCTGTCTGTCCAGCAAGCATTGCCATCTCTGGCCCTTGGGCTCTTTCCTTCCCCTCTTCTTTGAAAGTTGCTGAGCCTTTGGATAAGGTGGCTGATGTGATACTGACCTCCTGTTTAGAGCCGAGCACCCCACATTCTCTTACTCTTTGTTGACCAGTTCTGGGTTTTGTTAGTCACCATCTACTACAAGAAGAAGCTTCTCTGATAGGGTTGAGAGATGCACTGAACTATGGGCATAGTTGTGGTATTGTTTTAAAAGCCCCGGATGAACTCACATCACCCTTACTAGAAATATTATGTTTTCTCAGGACTGAACAGATGGCTCAACAGTTAAAAGCACTTACTGCTCTTTCAGAAGACCCAGGTTTGATTCCCAGCACCCACATGAGAGCTATCGAGCTATCAACTGTCTATAACTCGAGCTCTAGGGGACCTGACGCCCTCTTCTGGTTTCCTCAGGCACTGCATGCACATGGTGCACAGACATAGGCAAAATACCCCCAATCATAAAACAACAACAACAACAAAAAAACCTATGCTTTTCAGCTGTTTCTATATTAAGAACTCTTCTTTAAAAATATTCCTTCAAGGTGTCCACATGTTGATTAATAAAGCACTGTGGCATGGTATTGATCCAGCTGTACAAAAGAATGAAGTTCTGTCATTTGTGAGAGCACAGATGAGCTTGAAGGACGTCACGTTAACTGAAACAAGCCAGGCCCAGCAAGACAAATTTTGCACAAGCTCACTCAATGCAGGGAGCTAGAAAGCTGATCTCATGGAAAATGAGAGTAGAATTATGGCTACTAGAGGCTAGAGTTGGGGAGGAAAGAGATAGAGGGGGACAGATAGCAGGTTTCTAAAATCCAGCTAGATTGGAGGTAAATTGTAATAGACAAGAGTGACTACATTGAACTAGAACTTACTATTTCAATGTAACCACAGGAGTCTGATTTTTCTAAACACAAAAAGATGATAAATATTTGAAGTGATAGAAATACTACTCAGACTTAAATTGTTACACAGTGGAGAGAGAGAGAGAGAGAGAGAGAGAGAGAGAGAGAGAGAGAGAGAGAGAAATATCACACTGTAGTGTGTATTTGACCATCGCATACCAATTTAAATCTTCTAAAGTCACTTACTAAGTGCCACACATTATTTAGACCCAGGGACTCTAAGGACAGAATGACAACAGAGAATCATCCTGTTGACTACATTTTTCTTCCACTCTTTCACACATTGAGACAATCAAAATACAGTTGCCTAAGAGTAGACTTATTTTTTATTTTTACTATAAAGCAAGGTAGACAAACTTGCATTTTAAGCATGCTATATTGCTTGGCTTTGTGTTGAGGGGGTTCAGGGTCCATAGAGCTGGGTGGAGGAGAGGGGACAGTATTAAACCTTCTACTCTTGTAAAACTAATTTGATGGCACAGTGCTGGGGTGGCGTGTGTGTAGGAGGCTGAGGGCATTGGCCATGCCAGATTTCCGGAGACAGGAGGTAGGATTGACAGCCACAGCTTGGTCCTTGTGCTGGGGTGGAATCTGCTGCGTGTGCAGCCTCCTTCCTGCCCCCCACCCCCACCCCTATCCTGGCAGGCGGTGCTGCAGGGCAGACAGACAGCCTCCCTGTCTTAGGACAGATGTGTGTTGGCTGCCCTATCTGCTCCCTCTCTGGGCTCTCCTCCCCCTGCTCCCTTGACGCACCCTTGCGTGGCCTCTTGGTGGAATGTCCTGTCCCGGGAGACATTGCATCATTGCTCTCGGGCCTTATGCTCTTGGTGGCTGCTCTTGCTCTGACCAAGAAAGGGCTGAGGTTTGGATTTCAGAACTGCTGTGGGGAATCTGTCATCTGTCTTACGTGGCCTGTCTCAGGGCTGGAGACGTCACCTAGTGCCATTGTATGCTCTCCCAGTTAAAGCACTAACTTGGTTAGCAGGAACAAGGTCCTCCACTCACTCTCTGCTACTCCAGGGGAAGACTAAGATGGGACAGGCAGATGGAGGTAGGGCCACTGAGTACCCAGGTGAGTGTTAGCTGATGTTGCAGCCTGGGATCTATGTCCCTTTATTCTACCTACTGGATGTGAATCACGGCCAAGTGTTGGCCTCTCTCAGCCACTCACTGTCCTCGTCTGTGAGCTGGGAAGAACACCTGCTTCCTTGGGTTTACATGAGGATCAAATGATATTGAGGAGGGACTATGAAGTCAGGGGTCCCAAGATCACCCTCCCGCACAAACTGAGAATTGAGGGTTCACAAGACCACACTCGTGTGTGTAGTTCATTAGGAAGACTTACAGACCTTGCTGGAAGCTGTTGTCTTCAAAGTTGTAATCTGTTACTGTGAAAGGGAACAGATAGGCAAGGGACAGGTGGCCAGTGAGGTCTCGGTGCAGCTTCCAGTTGGCCTTTTCAGTGGATTCATGCCAAGTGTGAGTGTCTGGCTCCAATGTGTGACTGCTTATATAGGGTGTTACCACATATATAGGGTAAAGGAAGCTCACTTCAGCCTTGGGGAGTTTTTACTGGGACTAGCTCACATGTTGGTGTCTGCTGTGGGATGTCTTTCTGTACGCTGTGAATATGTGTTGCTCTGATTGGTTGATAAATAAAGCTGTTTGACCAATGGTGAGGCAGAATAAGGCCAGGCAGTACATTTGAACTGGAGAGAGAGGAGAGGAGAGGAGAGTGGGGAGATGCTGTGAGCCGCCACCAGGAGAAGCAAGATGTGAAAGTACCAGTGAGCCACGAAGCCACGTGGCAATGCGTAGATTAATAGCAACGGGCTGAGTTAAGTTGTAAGAGCTAGCTAGCGAGAAGCCTGAGCCATTAGACCATACAGTTTGTAAATAATACAAGGCTCTGTGTGTTTGCTTGTGTCCAAGTGGCTGTGGGACCAGGCGGGACACAGGAAAACTTCTGGCTACAGGTGTCCTTGAGACTGACCTTCCTGTCCAGTATCTCCTAGGTTCAAGCTGGAACCACATGGCTCAGGGCCTGCCCATAAACCACAGCAGAATACCTGCTGTGTCCCACGGTCGGACAACCCAAGAACTTAAAGATCACCTACCAGAGCTAAAAAGGGCAAAGACCAGGGCTGTCTCTGGGTGACATTAATTCTTTCCTTGGTAGGGAGGGTGTCTCAGACTAGGCCTGGTATATGGTAGACTTCAGGGAATTTCTGAGCATGCTTGCTATTATACTCCAGGGTCAAGGTGAATATTCTTTCTTTTTTTCTTCTTTAAAATGTGTCTGTAGTCTCAGGAGGGTGTAAGTCTCTTGCCTATATGAAGCTGATATCAGGGTGTGTTTTGGTCAATTAATAATATTGTTTTTATTTGTTCATTTGTGCACTGTTCTAATCCTGACAGGGTCACATGTGAATCATAAAGAGGGCAGACAGCTGTCACCTTCTCAACTTATAGGTGAGACAGGTGACACTGGAGGACACTTTCTGAGTCACCAAGTCTCAGGTCTGACTGTAGCGATAAAGTGTGTCACAGGTGTCTTCCACTCCCTGCAGACCTGAGTGTCACTCTATTGGTGTCGCCAGTTTTGAACAAGCTGGCCATGGTCCCTGGTCAGATCTGGTTCCCACTGCATCCAGGCTCTGTGACTTGGGACAGATTTTTTTCTCCATTCACCTGTCCATGAGGACATGTGAAGTACAAGCTCTTACCCTATTGATAACGACACTGTGCACCATGATGATTCTGCTACAGCTCTCCCCCAACAGCCTGTTATGTTTTTAGGAACACCAGAAATGGAAGGTTCTCTTTCACATAGAGAAATTAATGTGATATTACCACAAAAACTTTTAAAGTAACTGCCAACTAATTAATTACCTACATGATTTACAAAGCTATCCTGTTTACTCTCCAAGATCCTTCCTGCAAGGGGCTCTCTAACTTCAGTTCCTAGCTTTGGGATTTTTTGTTTTAATTTTATTTTTATTTTTTTATTTTTCTATTCCTGTCTCTCCTGTGCTCCCAGTAAACTCTTACACACCCATCAAATCCTGATGGTTTCTCAGCTCCCACTGATGTTCATATCGTTTACCCTTCTGCATTTATTGGTATACTGCTTCACCTTTACCTGACAGTCTGGTTAACGCCTGACATTTCCCCGAGGCCACGATCCCTGTGACAGTGGACACTGAGGTTACCATTCTCAGGTCCAGCTGGTCAGTTGTTGCTATATTCAATGTGAACGGAAAAGCTGGGTGGGAATCTCTCAGAAGAGAGGCACTGGTGGTTGATTCCCAGCCATCTTCAGTTGCTTTCCAATCACCACCCTTGTGTTACAGTGTGGACAGGACCAAGAGACTGCTCATCTGTGCTCTAATAGGATGTTGGGGTGCTGAGAGATGCTCTTCTGCCTCCTTTCTTTGGGGATAACACAAATGCTGTCCTCTCCTGTGAAAAATAGTCTTGGGTGTGTTGGTGTCCTTGCTTCTCTGTATGTATGCCACGTGTTTAGTACCCACAGAGGCCAGAAGACAGTGCTCCTTTGGAACTGGAGTCACAAGTGGTTGTGAGTCATCTGATGTGGGTGCTGAGAACCAAACCCATATCCTCTGCAAGAGCAGCAATTGCTCTTAACCACAGATCCATTTCTTCAGAGACCTCCCCTTTTAAAAATTCCAATTTATATATCTATTTTATGTGTATGGGTATATTATTTTATCTTCATGTTATGTACCACATGTGTATCTGGTGCCTGAGGAGGCCAGAAGATGGCATTGGATCCTCCAGGACAAGAGTTACAGACAACTGTGAGCTACTGTATGGGTGATGGGCCTTGAACTTGGGTCCTCTGGAAGAGCAGCCAGTGCTCTCAACTGCTGAGCCATCTCTCTAGCCCTCTCCTTAAACACAATAAATAAATAATTATTATTACCCACTCTGGCCTTAGCTTTGCAGGCTGCTTGACAGGGACACTCTGTAGTTGGAAGACCCTAGCTGGCTAGTTGCTTAGAGCATGTTGACATGGTTGCCTAGGTTTCACTGGGCAGGTTGTGCATTGACATAGTAGCACCAAGGTAAGACTTCTGTGATGAAGAGTTAACAGTGTGAAAGCATAGGCCACCAGTTTCAATCTCTTCAACCTGGCCAAGAGCCCTCTTTGCCCTTCTGTGGCGGCTGAAGTCTAGAACCATCCATAGCTCCTTCAGCTATGGGTACATCTTCTGCAGTCTGGTAGAAAGCCTGGTGCTGCTTTTGGATTCAGCCTGGCTGTTAACCTCTGTGACCTTGAACAAGTTGTAAGCTGTTCGAAGCCTGTTTTGAAAGATGGATGGGGTGTCTGCCCCTCATACCATGGTGGTTATAGCTTCCTTCTCAAAGCTCATCACCATGGGATGGAGTGTGGCCCCTCGAATCTTGAGTAAAGACAAAGGGTTCTGAGCCTGAGTCCTGCCTCTCTTTCCTTACTTCTTCCTTCTTGTGGGTCTCCTCCTGGGGGGCTGTCGGCCACCGGCCATGAGGCCAAGAGGAGCAGAAGCAGGGAGCAGGTTCAGCCAGCAGTGAACATGATGGAAAGAGAACCTGGGAGTTTCAGAGACTGCTCATTTTATTGATCGGGGGTAAGGTATATAAGGGTTCTTAGGGTTATGGTAGGAAGGGCTGATTGGCAATAACATAGCACCTAATTAATTATCATATTGATGGGAGGAAAGAGCAATATTTACGTGCTGAGCCATACAGCGTTTGCAGGGAGCTCTGTGCAGGGTCATCCTCCAAATAAGGTCAGGCATCTGAGCTTAGAGACCCTCTCCAAATAAGGTTAGTCAGAGAAGAGGAGGCCCTGCTGAGAAAGGGGGTACTCCATTTTGTGCTGAGCTCAGAGAGCTGTCCAGACATGGTAGACTGCAACCTTAGTAGCAGGGTTCTCCTACACATCTTTCCAATTAAACAGCATCACGAGGAAGGCGGGGAAGTGAGACACCACCTATGGGCTGTCTTGAGAGATGGATCTCTTTGAGTTGTGTTCTGGGTGCTTTGTAATATATTAATGTTATCTTTTATTTTTGTATATTACATGTATATGCATGTGTAGGCCAGAAGAGGGCATTAGATCCTCTGGGATCGGTGTTACAGATGGTTGGGGGTGCTGGCACCCCAACCTGGGTCCTCCACAAGAGCAGCAGGTGCTGTTAACTGCTGAGCATTCTTTCCAGTCCCAGTCTTCAATGTCTGTATGGTATAGTGTTGGCTGTTGGGTCTGTTTTTTCTCATGCTTACTGATTCACCACACATTCCTCTGTCCTCTGTCCCATGAGAATTGGGTCTTGTGAAAACAGGCTTCCTTTCTCCTAGCCTATTCTTACAAATTTCTGTTAAGAATTAGGGGATGTGTTTCATTTCTCCACCAGATATTAGGAATTTCACTTGTCCATCAGTCCTCACTCTGCAGAGTCAAAACCAGGTTTTCTAGGGCATATTCAGCTCACTGTTCTGACCCAAGCAATCAGGCATCCTTTTCTGGGAGGTTCTGAAATCTTTCCCTCCTCAACTCCTGATTTGAAACCCATCAGTTATCTTTCTCATCACTGCGACACAAGACAAATGAACTTCACACAGGGTATTCAGTCCAACATGGTGGGTCAGGGGTGGCAGCAGGAGTGTGTGACAGCTGGTGACATTGTGGCAATAGTTAGAAGCAGAGTACAGATGGGAAGTGGGGTCCAGCCAGCAAAGCTCAAGACCGCCCCTAGTGACTCACTCCCACCTGCAAGGGTCTATCTCCTAAAGGCTCCACAGTCTTCTAGACCAGCACCACCAGCTATTCATACATGTGAGCCCATGGGAGACACTTCACATTCAGACCACAACAAAAGCCTTCTAGGTTGCATGGAGGTACTGCCACATGAAGTCTGTCCTTGCAGGTTACTCGAAGGGCAGGCATTCTGAAGGGAAGTAGACTCTTGACCTGAGAAGACTAAGCCAGTCTAAGATGAGAAGTCTTTCTTTGGAGTTTAGAAGTCAAAGGACCTCACTGCAAAGCATTGACTGTGATGACCTTCAGTACCCCCAGCACCAAGCCCAGGGAACATTCTCAGACAGCAGGGTAGGGCCTGAACTCAGTTATGAGATGCCTCACTTACGAGTATTATTAGGATCATGCTCAGAGAAATCTCCCTTTATTCTTGCTGGTGTTTTCTTTATAAAATCAATTCTTTTCTCTTTTTGAGACAGGACCTCACTGTGCAGCCCTCTTAGCCTGAAACTCGCTATGTAGACTAACTTCAAACTCACAAAAACCCACCTGATGGGATTAAAGGTGTGTGGGACCATGCACTGCTAAAATCAATTCTTGCAGGGACAATTCCTTTGGGGAAGTCTAGTTGTCAAGACCCCTTGCTCCCTTCTTTTCTTATGTATTTCTTAACACCATTACTCTCTTATAAGTACACCAGAGTGGTGGCCTATATGGCACAGAAGTGACACCTGTCTGTAGCTGTAGACAGCAATCATGCTTTCAGAAAATGAGTTTTACACAAAAGCTCTTCTTGCCTCCTCTTCCATCCTACCAGACTGAAGCTGGTTTGTGGCACCTCAACTTTGTCTATCCCTGTTCCTGCATCTGGCATTGCTTTAGGAAGAAGTGGCCCTCCTCCTCCTCCTCCTCCTCCTCACTGCATGCCCAGTGTGCAGGTCGATGGGGACTATGAGAAGATGCTCAGAGCGCACAGCCACGTGACGGCTGGCAGGATCATTTCTATGGCACTCTTACCCTAACCTGGCAGGCATTTTCTGGAGGACACTGCCTTGGAATGAATCATCTCTGGCCGCACAGAGGAGGCAAACGCAGTGATTTGTGGTTGTTGCTATGAATGAAAGTGTCCTTGCAGGGGTGGTCTTTCGGTGTTCTGCATCTTGTTTAAGGTCATGGCGAATTGGGGTGTTGCCTGCCCTCCCATCAGAACCTCTGGGGATTGTCTGCACATTTTGTTCAGCTTTGGAAATACAGACTTTGCTTTTTCATTTTTCCTACTTCAGCGACTCCACACTTTTCACTGCCTTTGACATCTTGCGATGACTGTGGACTGCCTGAGAACTGCTCACCCAGCCACTTTAGAGATCACCACCCAGGGCAGTGAGCAGCAGAATGAGACATGTGACTAGAGCCTCCTGCAGTGTTTGGCATCACATTTGCTCCCAAAGAGTGATTTCTTACACAGCGCCTGCTTGGGATCGTTGTTAAACCACATTCGTCAATGTGTCTCTCTCTTCCTGCACTCTTTCTTGTGGAAATAGAAAGCATCTCCTTCTCCTTTTGGATGAGGAGATGATATTCTTATGGGTGATACTCTGTTTTGATCTTTTCTTTTTTTCAGCACAACAAAAACATGCTGATTTGGCATGTCTTCCCAATGGTTTGAATTTTATCATAGAGCAGTTTATGATAAAAGGGTCTCATTTGTGCCCTTGGAAAAGCTGGTTTGTGTTTCCTAGCATGACAATCTTACCTTATAAAAAGGATGATGAGTGCCAGGCAGTGGTGGCGCACGTCTTTGATCCCAACACTCGGGAGGCAGAGCCAGGCGGATCTCTTCAAGTTCGAGGCCAGCCTGGTCTACAGAGTGAGACCCAGGGCAGGTGCCAAAACTACACAGAGAAACCCTGTCTTGAAAAAACCACAAAGAAAGAAAGAAAGAGAGAGAGAGAGAGAGAGAGAGAGAGAGAGAGAGAGAGAGAGAGAGAGAGAAAGAAAAGGATGATGAGATTGAAGGAAAGAAATAGGAGTAGAGGGCAGGCAAGATGGCTCAGTGAGTAAAGGCACTTGTGGCAAAGCCTAAGGACCTGAGTTTGATCCCTGGAACCCACGTGTTAGGAAAGAATTAACTTGTGAAAGTTGTTCTCTGACCTTTGCACATGCCCAACATGCACACATGAGTGTACAAAATAAATAAATGTAATAATTTTTTAAAGGAAAGGATAAAGAAGGCTCTGGGATAAGGAAAATGAGTCCCAAAGGGCACCCACATCTAAGAAGTGAGTGGAGGATTGTTTCGGAAACACAGGCTCATTTGTAATTTTCAAGTCTTTTACTTAGACAAGTGGTTTGATTGCTCTTTGAACTATGAGCGTCCTTTGAAGTGATTCCCTCTGCTCAGGGATCTCCTCCACTCATTAAAACCAGATTTGCATCAGGCTGACTTTCATGTTGTAGCCTACTTTTGAAAACCTTTTGAGTGAGTGAACTCATTTCATGCTATAAGCAAAAATAAATAAATTAATTAATTAAAGCATGAATCCAGTGCAATCCACTTCCTTCCTACTTCAATTTGAGGAAAG